>NW_028261387.1:95543210-95629044 GCF_051295495.1 Thamnophis sirtalis
GGGTCTCCTGCTTGAGCAGGGGGCTGGACTAGAAGACCTCCGAGGTCCCTTCCAACTCTTCTGTTATTCAGTAATTCTGTAAGGGTCTCCTGCTTGAGCAGGGGGCTGGACTAGAAGACCTCTGAGGGTCCCTTCCAACTCTTCTGTTATTCAGTAATTCTGTAAGGGTCTCCTGCTTGAGCAGAGGGCTGGACTAGAAGACCTCCAAGGTCCCTTCCAACTCTTCTGTTATTCTGTAATTCTGTAAGGGTCTCCTGCTTGAGCAGGGGGCTGGACTAGAAGACCTCCGAGGTCCCTTACAACTCTTGTTATTCTGTAATTACACAAAGGTCTCCTGCTTGAGCAGAGGGCTGGACTAGAAGACCTCCAAGGTCCCATCCAGCTCTTCTGTTATTCTGTAAGGGTCTCCTGCTTTAGCAGAGGGCTGGACTAGAAGACCTCCGAGGTCCCTTCCAACTCTTGTTATTCTGTAATTCTGTAAGGGTCTCCTGCTTGAGCAGAGGGCTGGACTAGAAGACCTCCGAGGTCCCTTCCAACTCTTGTTATTCTGTAATTCTGTAAGGGTCTCCTGCTTGAGCAGAGGGTTGGGCTAGAAGACCTCCAAGGTCCCTTCCAACTCTGTTATTCTAGTCTATCCTATCTCCTCTGCTGCAGGTTACAGCAACGACAGAAAGAAGCAGCTGCAGCAACTTTTCAAAACGTCACCGGCTCAGCAAAAAATTTAAGGCCCAGCCAGTGTGGCGGCTGGATGTTTAAAATACAACAACTAGAATCCGGACAGGGGAGAGGAGGGTGAGGGAGCTCCCTGCTTTTACAGAGCTTAACCGGGAATCGTTTCCAGGTTTGCTGCCTTCGTCTGGATGCCCCTTGAAGGAGTTTCGACTGGCAGGGTTGATTGTGGGCACCAGACAGCTCTGAAGATGGATGAACAGCAAGTTTTATCTCCCTGGCGGAGATGCCTTCCGGAGGCCGACTGGCTGCGAAACGTGGGGAAAAGGCTGTTGAGATGTTGGCTCTGCCCAGAATTGCCACCCGGTGGCACCGAAGCTGGGCAGAAAGAGGGAAATCTTAGCGGGAGAACGCTTCTGCCCACACGGATGCCAATTTAAATCTATTGGAACGAGCGGGAATCATAAAAGAACGCCTTTGCACCACAAAGCATTTGGAAACCTCCTTTTGGTCTTAACGGTGAATATAATCCAGGGACTGTGGGGTCCCTTGGGGGTCTCTGAGCAGGGTTGTTTCCTTGCAGATGTTTCCCTTGGCACGCTAGGTAACATCACCAGGGGTAGAAGGGAGGGGAGTTTGTGGAGAGGAGGAAGGAGGAGGGCTGTGGGTTTCTTGGTGCTCTCTGAGCTTGGTGGATTTCTTGCAGACGTTTCATGACCCAATTAAGGAACATCATCAGTGCTAGGAGGGAGTGGAGTTGGTGGAGAATGAAGGCAGGAGAGGAAAAGGAGGATGAGAGGGAGGGGAAAGGAGGAAGAGAAGGCAAAGGACAACAACAGAGGGGCCTTGATGCTCTCTGAGCTTGGTGGTTTTCTTGCAGACGTTTCATGACCCAACTAGGTAACATCATCAAGGAAGGAAGGAAGGAAGGAAGGAAGGAAGGAAGACTGTGGGGTCCTTGGTGCTTTCTGAGCTTGGTGGTTTTCTTGCAAACGTTTCATGACCCAATTAGGGAACATCATCAGTATTAAAAGGGAGTGGGGTATGTGAGGAGGAGGAGGAGGAGGAGGAGGAAAAAGCGGAAGGAGAAGGAAGAGGAGGACTGTAGGGTGCTTGGTACTCTCTGAACTTCGATGTTGTTCTTGCAGACATTTCATTACCAAACTAGGGAACAACATCAATGTTAGAAGGGAGTGTGGTTTGCAGAGAGGAGTGGAAGGAAGGAAGGAAGGAAGGAAGGAAGGAAGGAAGGAAGGAAGGAAGGAAGGAAGGAAGGAAGGAGGGAAGGAAGGAGGAGGAGGGGCACTGTGGGGTCCTTGGTTCTCTCTCAGCTTGGTTGTTTTCTTGCAGACATTTCATGACCCAACTAGGTAACATCATCAAGGAAGGAAGGAAGGAAGGAAGGGAGGGAGGGTGGGAGGGAGGGAGGGAGGGAAGAAAGGAGGGAGGGAAGGAAGGAAGACTGTGGGGTCCTTGGTGTTCTCTGAGCTTGGTTGATTTCTTGCAGACGTTTCATGACCCAACTAGGGAACATCATCAGTGCTAGAAGGAAGGGAGGGTTTCAAGACGAGGGAGGGAGGAAGACGAGGGAGGAAGAGGAGATGGTGGTGGACAACTGTGGGGTCCTTGGTTCTCTCTGAGCTTGGTTGATTTCTTGCAGACGTTTCATGACCCAACTAGGGAATATTATCAGTGTTAGGAGGGAGTGGGATTGGAGGAGGAAGAAGGCAGGAAAGGGAGGATGAGAGGGAGGGGGAAAGGAGGAGGACGGTGAGGTTCTTTGTAGTCTCTCAACTTGATTATTCCCTTGCAGACCTTTTGCAACCCAACTAGGTAACGCCATCAGGGCTAGGAGGGAATGGGCCAATTTGCTCTCTGATTGGATACAGGGACTGCAATGTAATCAAGGGGCTGGCAAAAAGAAAACCACAATCCCACCAACACTGACGAGGTAAGGTAGGATCTATAAACGGAGAGAAAAGCCCCGTGGAGGAAACGGGGGAAGAGACTGTCCTTCATCTCAAGAGTTTTAATGGAGACAATGTACACAGAGACCACCAAGGCGAAGGAGGGACCCTTCTCCCAAGAGAGGTGGGCACCTCCTTCCGTTTATCGTTGCGCAGGCCCTGCGCATGGAGACAAGGAAAGTGGGAAGCCCCGTTCAATGTCAAATCTCAAAAAACAGGAAATCCTGACCTGAAGGACCGACCTCCTCCAATTTTTATAGTCCCCTGTCCATAAAAGCGTCAACGAGGTCTTCTCCGGCTCAGGTTTTGGAGGCATCTCAAGGGCTTTAAGAGGGGGGGCATAAAAGACGTCCGTGAAAATGCTCAACTGCTCGTCTAAACACTGGGGAGCATGGGAGCGAGGCGCATGGAAAGCAGCCCTCCTTTGCACGTTGGTCTTGGCCGACAGCTGCCGCGCGAATCCGCACCAGGAGATGGCTTCACTGGTCCAGCACTTTCTTCATGAACCACATTTCTTCAGTGGTCAAGGGTTTCAAATTGAAGCCTTTGAGTTCCGGTTTGCCTTCAGGGAGGTCAAAGAGATTTTATTAAACCACGAGGAGCCTGTTCGGTTTAGTGGCCAAGGCACCGGGCTAAAAGGTTTGGGCCAATGACCAGGAGATGGTGAGTTCTAGTCCTGCCTTAGGCATGAAAGCCAGGTGAGTGTCTCTGGGCCAATGACCAGGAGATGGTGAATTCTAGTCCTGTCTTAGGAATGGAAGTCATCTGGGTGACTTTGGGCAATGACCAGGAGATGGTGAATTCTAGTCCTGCCTTAGGCATGGAAGCCAGCTGGGTGTCTCTGGGCCAATGACCAGGATGGTGAATTCTAGTCCTGCCTTAGGAATGGAAGCCAGCTGGGTGACTTTGGGCCAATCACCAGGAGATGGTGAGTTCTAGTCCTGCCTTAGGAATGGAAGCCAGCTGGGTGTCCCTGGGCCAATGACCAGGAGATGGTGAATTCTAGTCCTGCCTTAGGTATGAAAGCCAGCTGGGTGACTTTGGGCCAATGATCAGGAGACGGTGAGTTCTAGTCCTGCCTTAGGAAGGGAAGCCAACTGGGTGACTTTGGGCCAATGACCAGGAGATGGTGAGTTCTAGTCCTGCCTTATAAATGGAAGCCAACTGGGTGACTTTGGGCCAATGACCAGGAGACGGTGAGTCCTGCCTTAGGCATGAAAGCCAGCTGGGTGTCTCTGGGCCAATGACCAGGAGATGGTGAGTTCTAGTTCTCCCTTAGGCATGAAAATTGGCTGGGTGACTGTGTGTCAGCTCTTGTCTCTCAACCCAACTTATCTCACAAGGTTGGCTGGGGGCAAAATAAGGAATATCAGCTATGTATAAATATAAATAAAGCCAAGATATAAATGCTAAATAAAAGAAATAAATATATATATATTTTAAAAAGGAATCTTCTCCCTCGCAATCTACCACATCGCCTCTGGGATTGAGACAGAGGGAATGGCTCAAAGATGTCCAGGGAACCATTGTGAATTGGGGGGGGGGGGGGAGGAGAGGAATAGACGCTGGCTTTCCCAGCTCCTAGTCCAGCCCCTTCCCCACCACCCCACGTGGCTCTGAGGAACTACCTTACAATCTTAAGATCCCAAGGGAATCCACCTGTACTCCCAGGCAGGTAGATTCCTCAAGACATCACATTGGCCCAGACTGGTGAAAAACGACTCTTGAGATTTCCTGCGGTTTTCATCTGATTAAAAAGTGGAAAGTTTCCCTTTCAACCAAACAACGAGTCCCATGGCCCAATCTAGATGCTGGCTGGTTACCTGGTTCCTTCTCTCCTCCTCCTCCTCCTCCTCTCTCCACCCGGCAGTTGGAATGTCCTTGGTTCCCAGGAGAAAGTATTTTGCTTTGGCTACTACAAAACCCCAGCTATCTCTTATTTCCCCTCTTCCTGATCCCTCGGCTCCGGTGTGGCAATACTGAAGACCTCGGCCAGCCCAGCTTCAGGGTTGAGAATAGCACCAAGCAAGATAAGATGCCCTTCACACAAGGGGCAAATTGGAAAGGCGAAGAAAAGGCGGCTCTCAGGTTTCCTTTGGAATCGGGGTAGGGAGCCAGGTGGGTTGGTTACCTACCTTCGGCCTCCATGAGGTTGCTGACTTTCACTTTCAGTTCCTGCTGCAATTTCGCAATTTCTTCCTCCAGCAGCTCTTGGTCTGCGGAAAGATGGGAGGAAGAAGCCGATGGTGAGATTTAAAAGCCCACACTTCCTTTCCTCTCTCTCCTTTCCCTATCCTATCTTTCTTTCCTTTCCTCTCTCTCCTTTCCCTATCCTATCTCTTTCTTTCCCATCTCTCTTCCTTTCCTTTTCTCTCTCCTATCTTTCTTTCCTTCTCTCTCTCTTCCTTTCCTATCTCTTCCTTTTCTTTCCTCTCCCTCTCCTCTTCCTTTCCTTTCCTCCCTCTCCTTTCCTTTCCTATCTTCCTTTCCTTTCCTCTCTCTCCTTCCCTATCCTATCTCTTTCTTTCCCATCTCTCTTCCTTTCCTTTCCTCTCTCCTATCTTTCTTTCCTTCTCTCTCTTCCTTTCCTATCTCTTCCTTTTCTTTCCTCTCCCTCTCCTCTTCCTTTCCTTTCCTCTCTCTCCTTCCCTATCCTATCTCTTTCTTTCCCATCTCTCTTCCTTTCCTTTTCTCTCTCCTATCTTTCCTTCTCTCTCTCTTCCTTTCCTATCTCTTCCTTTTCTTTCCTCTCCCTCTTCCTTTCCTTTCCCCTCTCTCCTTTCCTTTCCTCTCCTAGCTCTTTAGAATAGAATAACAGAGTTGGAAGGGACCTTGGAGGTCTTCTAGTCCAACCCCCTGCTTAGGCAGGAAACCCTACACCACTTCAGAGAAATGGTTCTCCAACTTCTTCTTAAAAGCCTCCAGTGTTGGAGCATTCACAGCTTCTGGAGAAAAGTTGTTCCACTGATTAATTGTTCTCACTGTCAGGAAGTTTCTCCTCCGTTCTAAGTTGCTTCTCTCCTGGATTAGTTTCCACCCATTGCTTCTTGTTCTGCCCTCAGGTGATTTGGAGGATAGCTTGACTCCCTCTTCTTTGTGGCAGCCCTTGAGATGTAGGAAGATTCCCATCATGTCTCCCCTGGTCCTTCTTTTCATTAAACTAGACATACTCAGTTCCTGCAACCGTTCTTCATATGTTTTAGTCTCCAATCCCCTCATCATCTTTCTTGCTCTTCTCTCCACATCTTTTCTACATCGTGGTGACCAAAACTGGATGCTTTCAAAAACTGAACGTTCTTTTATTTTCTCTCTCTTCTTTCTTTCCTTTTCTTTCCCTTCCCTTCCTCCCCCCTCCCTCTGTCTCTTTCTCTCTCTCTCTCTCACACACACAGTGTAACCCCTTGCAGGTAGCCAAGAAGACGCCTGAATTTTTATACCCTGCAGAAGAGTCATTCTGATAAGGCATCTGATCGTCCGTATTTTGTGCAGGTTCTGAAAAGCTGAGATGCTCAGACACACAGGTGGTTTGGGCTTGATTTTTCTTTTCTTTTCTTTTTTTTAAAAAAAGGTCTCAAACAGAACTGCAGATGGCCCTTAAGCGAGACTGGCACCGCTTGCTAACAGCATGGCAAGCCCTTATGCCACCCTCACGAGAAGGAACGAGGGGGACGACCCAATCTGCTTCCCAAATATGCTGATCCTCCCACAGGGGAGAGAAAAAGAAAAAAAAAGCAGGGAGACAGGAAGAAAGAGAAAGCAGAGGAACCAAAAAGAACAAAAGCTTTCGTTTCTCTCTCATGGGAAATAATTTAATTTAGCCTTTGGCCCCTTCAGCTCCAAGGTGGTCAGCCTCTGCTGTGCTGCTGCTTCGGCTGCCATGAAACGGGGAGGGAGGGCCTGGTATTTGGGAGGGGTTACTCATTGTGCTGGAGGAAGGTTCTGGAGCTCAGCTGCCTGTCGGACTACGCATGCGTGGGAGATTCCCGCCAGGACTAATGGCACCGACATCCCATCTTCGTGATGCCTTTTGAAGTTATCTCACACCTGACACTGGGGAGAATTATGATTGGACTGTAACTGTGATGCCAAGGGGTGGGGAATGGGCTATTCTATATATCAATCGCTTTCGCGCCTAAATAATCAGACTTCACTTCGCTATGCCTTTAATCATTTATAATTAGTAAAAGTACACTTGATTTCTACCCATGGAGTCTCGTGGTCTTCTTTCCTAATTATCTAATGGAGAGGTTCTGACACGAGGGTTTAGATTTAGATTTACTAACATTTGTATGCCGCCCACTCCCTTGGGACTCTGGGCAGCTTACAGTCAAGACAAAAGGAACATATATTTTAAAAATTTAAAATAAGGATACAAGTATTAAAAGTTCACACCATGCATACTGTTAAGAGTGGGGCTGGATACTGATCAACAGCCCCAGGCCTGCCGGAACAGCCAGGTCTTGGTAGCTTTACGGAAGGCCGGGAGAGTGGTGAGGGTCCGGATCTCTACGGGGAGATCGTTCCATAGGGTCGGAGCAGCTACAGAGAAGGCCCTCCCCCGGGGAGCCGCCAACCGACATTGACCGGCCGATGGCACCCGGAGGAGGCCCAATCTGTGAGATCTTGTTGGTCGTTGGGAGGTAATTGGCAGGAGGCGGTCTCTCAGGTAGCCAGGTCCTAAACCATGTAGGTCTTTAAAAGTAACGACTAGCACCTTGAAGCACGTCCGGAGACCAACGGGGAGCCAGTGCAGCTCGCGGAGGAGAGGTGTAACATGGGTGTATCTAGGTACACCCAATATCGCTCGCGCGGCTGCATTCTGGACCAACTGCAGTCTTCGAACACTCTTCAGGGGCAGCCGCATGTAGAGCGCGTTACAGTAATAGGGGAGCCGCGCGGGGTAGGGGCACCCTGAAAATCTGTTTTCATTTCATGGGTAAGGCTAGGAGATTGATGCTTTCCTAACCAAAGGAGGAATTTCATGGGAAAATGGGGACCTTGGTGAGGTCTCTGAGCTTGGGGGTTTTCTTGCAAGCCTTTCGGGACCCAACCAGGGAAGACCATCAATGCTAGAAGGGAGAGGGGTTTGCAGAGAGGAGGAGGAAGGGGAAGAGGAAAAAGAGGAGAAGGACGACGACTGTGGGGTCCTTGGTGCTCTCTGAGCTTGGCTGGTTTCTTGCAGACATTTCAAGACCCAGCTAGGGAATATCATCAGTGCTAGAAGAGGGTGGGGTTTGTGGAATGGAGGAAGACGATGGTGCTCTCTGTGCTTGGTAGTTTTCTTGCAGACGTTTCACGACCCAACTAGGGAACATCATCAGTACCAGAAGGGAGTGGGGTCTGTAGAGACAAGGAGGAAGGGGAAGAGGAAAAAGAGGAGGAGGAGGGCTGTGGGGTCCTTGATGCTCTGTGCTTGGTGGTTTTGTTGCATGACCTAACTAGGGAACGCCATCAGTGCTAGAAGGGGGTAGAGAGAAGAGGAGGAGGCGGCCAGCGGGGTTCTTGGTGCTCTCTGAGCTTGGTGGTTTCCTTGAAGACCTTTCATGACCCAACTAGGTAACATCATCAATGCTAGAAGGGAGTGAGGTTGGAAGAGACAAGCAGGAAGAGGAAGAAGATGAGGACTGTGGGAGCCTTGGTGCTCTCGGTACTTGGTGGTTTTCTTGCAGATTTTTCATGACCAAACTTGGTAATATTATCAGTGCTAGAAGGGAGGAGGAGGAGGAGGAGGAGGAAGACTGTGAGGTCCTTGATGCTCTCTGAGCTTGGTGGTTTCCTTGAAGACCTTTCATAACCCAACTAGGGAACATCATCAATGCTAGAAGGGAGTGAGGTTTAAGGAGACAAAGAGGAAATCGAAGGGGAAGAGGAAGGAGGAGGACTGCGGGGGTTTTGGTGTTCTCTGTTCTTGGTGGGTTCCCCCCCCCAGACATTTCATGACCCAACTAGGTAACATCATCAATGATAGAAAGGAGTGGGATTTGCAGAGACAAGAAGAGGAGGAGGTGGTGAAAAGTTGGGTCCTTGGTTCCCTCTGGAACCTTGGTGATTTTCTTGCAGACTTTTCAAAACCCAATTAGGTAACATTGTCAGTGCTAGAAGGGAGTGGGTTTGAAGAGACAACAAGGGGAAGAGGAGGAAGAGGAGAATGAAGAGGAGGAGGAGGAGGAGGAAGAGGAGGACGACGACTGTGGGGAACTTGGTGCTCTCTGAGCTTGGCTGGTTTCTTGAAGACATTTTATGGCCCAACTAGGGAACAGCATCAGTGCTAAGAGGGAGGGAGATTTTAGGAGAGGAGGAGTATTGTGGAGTCCCTGATGCTCTCTGAGCTTGGCAGTTTTCTTGCAGACATTTCATGAGCCAACTAGGTAATATCATCAGTGCTAGAAGAGAGTGGGGTTACTCTCTCTTTATATACATTCTGGGAGTTGGAATCAGCGTGTCACAAAGTCACTAAGCCTGAGAAAAACTGTTGTAAGTTACTATCCTGTCAGTAACCACAAATATCAGCCACCGCGAGGGAAGAGTGGGGAGAAATCTTTGATATTTTCCCGTGCGAGACACAGACAGGGCCAAACTGTGAACTGATCTGACACCATTCCATGCTCTATCAAATCGTGCCCAACTCAGTCCTTAAACCTTTTAATTCTGCAAGCAGATCGCAGAATTAAATTAGGGGACGCCTCACCTCTCTGTAGCATCTCCTGGGTCTTTGTTTTGGGAAGCTGTATGAACATACTGCCGAAGCAAACCGTGGCTTTGTCTGAAAGCAAGGAAAGAAGGCCTCTTGAATTTAAAAGTATCAACAATATACATATTTTTATAGATATAAAAATACCCCAAACAGGTCCTGTTTTAAAATCTTAGCCTCCCAGACCAGGAACCCGAAACCTTCCAGATGTGGCTGAACTATAAGACCCAGCAGCCTCAGCAGCATCTGGTAAGGGGAATATAAGAAAAGAAGGCATGCTTAATTTTAAGCATTAACAAGGTTTTTTTAAGGATGCCACAAAGAAGAGTTAACCTATTCTTCAGAGCACCAAAAACAGGATGGTTTAAAAAAAAATCATATTTTTTAAAATTTAAATCATATTTTTTAAATTTCAAACCATATTTTTTAAATCTTAAATCATTTTTTAAATTTTAAATCTTATTTTTTAAATTTCAAATCATATTTTTTAAATTTCAAATCATATTTTTAAATTTTAAATCATATTTTTAAATTTTAAATCATATTTTTAAATTTAAATCATATTTTTAAATTTTAAATCATATTTTTTAAAATTTAAATCATATTTTTCAATTTAAAATCATTTTTAAAATTTTAAATCATATTTTTTAAATTTTAAATCATATTTTTTAAATTTTAAATCATATTTTTAAATTTTAAATCATATTTTTTAAATTTTAAATCATATTTTTTAAAATTTAAATCATATTTTTAAAATTTAAATCATATTTTTCAAAATTTAAATCATATTTTTTAAAATTTAAATCATATTTTTTAAAATTTAAATCATATTTTTTAAAAAATTTAAATCATATTTTTTAAAATTTAAATCATGTTTTTTAAAATTTAAATCATATTTCTTGAAATTTAAATCATATCTTTTAAAAATTTAAATCAGATTTTTTAAAAAAAAAATCAGTTATTTTAATACAATGCTTCTGGAGTTTAAAAAAAATCTATCTAAAGATAGTTTTCTATTTATGATAGATAAATAATTTAGTTGATTCAGCAGGAAATGGAGCTTAGCTATGCAGCACGAGGCTGTGTATTCTGCAATATTTACATTTTTGGGGGCCAACTCCTTCAATGAATCTGAACTCCGCAAGTTGAGATAACTTGCACTGCATGGATGCATTCACACAATTCCACAGTAAGCATGAGATAAATCATAAAACGAAGTCCAGGAATAATCCTTTATCCCCTTCTTTTGCAAATCTATCTACACTACAAACTGCATGATTGTTGGAAGAGAAATGCATCTGTGCCATCTGGGCTCTAAGCCAGTGTTTCTCAACCTTGGCAACTTGAAGATGTCTGGACTTCAACTCCCAGAATTCCCCAGCCAGCATCCGCTGGCTGGGGAATTCTGGGAGTTGAAGTCCGGACATCTTCAAGTTGCCAAGGTTGAGAAACACTGTGAGGAGTGAAAATGAAAGTGAAACCTTCTAAGCAGCTTAGAAATATAATATTAAAGAGCGCCTGTCATTTCAGATCCATCCTGGCAGCGCCTGTTAGCGGGCATCCACTCGCCTGCTGCCCTCCACGTCCATCACCTTGTGGTGTCCCTGCCGCATCACCAGCCGTCCCATTAAAGTGAATGGGACGTTCAATGAATCAACAGTGGGCCAGAGGAGGAGCCGATGCGAGACAGAGATGACAGCTGCTCTTTAAAAATTACGATTTAAACCGAGTTGATTTAGATCAAGCCTTTTTACTAGTGATTTAAATAGCGATTTAAATTGTGATTTAAATCGAGTTGATTTAAATCAAACCCACCCTGGCCAGAAGCGCAGGACAAGAAGCAATGGATGGAAATTAATCCAGGAGAGAAGCAACCTGGAATTAAGGAGAAACTTCCTAACAGTGAGGACAATTAACCCAGTGGAACTGCTTGCCACTAGAAGTTGTGGTTGCTCCTCCACTGGAGGTTTTCAAGAAGAGACATAAAAGACACTTAATCTGAAATGGTATAGAGTCTCCTACTTGACCAGGGGGTTGGACTAGAAGACCTCCAAGGTCCCTTTCCAGCTCTTGTTAGTTACACTCTCCCTTAAGGACAGGGGCCCCTCTTATCCCGCTGCATCAGTGCAGGCCAAGTTATCTGTTCCACTTTGCCCCCATTAATGCAAAAGTTACATAACGTCTCGGATTGCTGTGCAAAATATTTCCCTAGAGGAAAAACACGATCTGGCTTCCATGAGGGCAGACATTAGTCACCGGCGGTAATGTGGATTTAGAAAAAAAAAAGAGAGAAAGGAAAAGAGACAGAAAGAGAGAGAGAGGAAGAGAGAGGAACACAGAGAGAGGGAGAGATAGAAAGAAAGGAGAGAGAAAAGGGAGAGAGACAAAGAGGAACAGAAAAAAGAGAGAGAAGAGGAAAAGATAGAGAAAAAACAGAAAGAGAAAGTGAGAAAGAAAGAGAGGAACAGAGAGACAGTGAGAGAGAAAGGGAGAGAAAAGGAAGGGAAAGAGAGACAGGAACAGAGAAAGAGGGAGAGAAAGAGAAAAGAGGGAAAGCAGAGAGGGAAAGTGAGAAAGAGAGTAAGAGGGAGAGTAAAAGAGAGAGAGAGAGATGGGGGAAAGAGAATGAAAGAAAAAAGAGGGAGAGAAAGAGAAGAAGGAAAGCAAGAAAAAGAAAGAGACAGAAAGAGAGGAAAAAGAGAAAGTGAGAAAGAAAGAGAGGAACAGAGAGACAGTGAGAGAGAAAGGGAGAAAAAAGGAAGAGAAAGAGGGACAGGAACAGAGAAAGAGGGAGAGAAAGAGAAAAGAGGGAAAGCAGAGAGGGAAAGTGAGAAAGAGAGAAAGAGGGAGAGTAAAAGAGATATGGGGGAAAGAGAATGAAAGAAAAAAGAGGGAGAGAAAGAGAAGAAGGAAAGCAAGAAAAAGAAAGAGAGAGGAAAAAGAGAAGGTGAGAAAGAAAGAGAGGAACAGAGAGACAGTGAGAGAGAAAGGGAGAGAAAAGGAGGAGAAAGAGAGACAGGAACAGAGAAAGAGGGAGGGAAAGAGAAAAGAGGGAAAGCAGAGAGGGAAAGTGAGAAAGAGAAAGAGAGAAAGAGGGAGAGTAAAAGAGATATGGGGGAAAGAGAATGAAAGAAAAAAGAGGGAGAGAAAGAGAAGAAGGAAAGTAAGAAAAAGAAACAGAGAGAAAGAGGAACAAGAGAAAGAGAGACAGAGAGAACGCATGAGTAAGTCACAAAAGGAAGGAATGACCTTCACAATTTTGAAGACTTGTCACAGAAGGTCCCCATCGCTCCCTATTCTCCAATGTGTCATAAACCCTCTGTGTTTTCTTTTTAAAATAGCATTTTAAAATGTTCTCCAGCGACAAGCGGCACGAGCCAGGCCAATGCCCTGAATAACTTGCCCTGCACCACATACACACTTCTTGCAAACAAAGGAAGAAAAGTTGCTTCAGCCAAGATGCCAAAAAGAGAGGAGAAAAACCTGATTTTTTTGGCCTTGGATGCGATTTATTAGACAAGCAATTAAAAAAAAAAAAAACAGATGCAATTAGCAGAGAGCGGAGAAAGAGCTGAAAAAAACACTCCAAATTTTCTCCGAATCAGCAGGAACCTTTTCATGTCTCCAGTCGTTTTTCCAGCTTCTGCTATCCTAAAAACTCCAGAAAGATAAAAACAGCTCAAGCAGATCTAAAAGCAATTTAAACAAAACAGGACATTTAAAAATAAAACCCTCCATCTTCTACTAAACCTAGAGAAAATAATAATAATAACAACAACCACCAGTAATAATAATAATGCCTTTTTATGTATCCAGAAGCTTGGCTGGTTTCTAACGAGAAGCAAATACCGATACTCCTCAACTTACGACCAATCATTCAGTGACCATTAAAACTTACGACAGCCCTGGGAAAAAAAGGGACTCGTGACCGCTTTTCACAATTATGACCGTCGCTGCATCCTCCGAGGGTCATGTGATCAAAAGCCAGGCGCCTCTGACTCGCATTTACGACAGTTGCCGTGTTCACACGACCCTCTTTTGGCAAGCAAAGTCGAGGAGGGGAGGGACGTTAACACCGGCAGCGATTCACTTAACGGCAGCTGGCAAGAAAGGTGGCAAAATGGTGGCAAAAGCGCTCCCTGAACCAGTCTGTCTCGCCTAGCCAGGGGACGCGTCGGAGGCGTCGTTAAGCCGAGGAACTACCTGTACTATCGCGATCCCAGGCACGTCGGCCGCGAACGGATACCGGGCAGAGCGAAGGTAAATTGGCATTCGCGTTCCGCTTCCTTTGTTTAAAAGCAAATTCGGGGCGCCCGCTTCAATTTGCAGTTTTTATTCTCAAGGAGGTTCTCTTGAGCCTTCCCATTTCGCTGAATTTGGAAAAAAGGGAAGGGGGAAAAAAAAAGAGGGAAGATGAGCAGCCCTGGCAATGGAGGCATTTGTCTGGTTCTGGAAACCATCAGGCTGCATTCAATTTAGCTAGTTAACATCTGCCACAATCAGCTGCTTTTTGTTAACGTGGAGCTGCTTCCCCACTTCGGGCCAAGCCTGTTTTCTTCCACAGCTGATTAGTGGGCTTGAAGCATCCACGGAAGGAATTATTCCAAGTTATGAAACTCTCCCCTTCCCCCCTCCCCAATTTCCGACTGTCTTGTTTTCTTTCGTTCCTTAGAAACTTGTCCAGTTGGTGTAGACGGCAGGGCAGTAGAGGTCGAATGAGAGCTTATTTTGAGATGGAAACTTTATTGAAGTTTGTAAAAATTGTTATCTGAATATACTGTTTGGAAGGATACATCCAGGGAGTCTGCAGGAGATCTAGGCGGAGCACATATGAGAGGAGTACGGATGAATATAAAACATATGTATGTGTATGTATATGTGTGTGTATATATATATATGAGAGCTAAATAGCTTGAAATAGATCTATACTAGTCTCCCTTTATTTATTTATCAGCACAAATAAAAAAACACAAATATAACAAAGGCAACAGTAAAAATATTGGGTTTCTGTCGTGATGGACTCTTGTGACGAGCCGATTGACAGATGATGGAGGCAGTTAGCTTCCTCCCATAATTGGGGCTTACCAGGGGTTGTGACACTAAATATATATATATACATATATATATATGTGTGTGTATGTGTATATATATGTATATGGATACGGACAGAGGCAGGGACGAGACGAGCTGGAAGAGGAAATCGAGAGAAGAATTCGAGATGGGTTTAAATTGTGTCATAGAGGAAGGAGGCATAAAAGGGATAAATTAAGGGTTCAACAGACAGATATTTAGATAAAGAGATAAGGCCTCTAGCTAGAGAAGAATTCTACTTGGTTACTAACTTACTTGGTTTTAACATAGTCTGAAAACCTGCAAGTAATTAATTAATTGAGATTAGGACTGTTTAACCTTTTGTAGTGATAAGAAGCTGAGCTCAAAGCAGAGTTTATTGACTTTTTTTCTTTCTTATTCTTCTTTTCTTTTACTCTTTTTTAACTTTTAACTTACTTGGTTCTAATATACTCCAGACTGTGTTTGATAAAAAGTTATACCGGGTATAGAAACTTGTCCAGCTTAGCTAAAAGTGGCTAGGAATGGTGGCATGAAGTGGGTTTGGCCAGTCTAGAGGAAAAAAGGGGCTAGGGGTGATGAGAGAGCAGTCTTCCCCTCCTTCTCCCTTGGGTGTGCAGCCATGCTTTTTCTACACCATTAAACCAATTGCTAAGTTAATGTTAAATTAAATTAAAGTGTTAATGCCGCTTTATAAGGCCTTGGTAAGGCCACACCTGGAATATTTGCATCCAGTTTTGGTCGGCCACGATGTTATAAGATGTGGAGACTCTAGAAAGATTGCAGAGAAGAGCAACAAAGAGGATGAGGGGACTGGAGGCTAAAACATACAATGAACAGCTGCAGGAACTGGGTATGTCTTAGTTTAATGGAAAGAAGGACCAGGGGAGACATGATAGCAGTCTTCCGATATCTCGGGGGCTGCGAGAAAGAAGATGAAATCAAGATATTCTCCAAAGCATGTGAGGGTAGAAAAAGAAGCAACGGGTGGAAACTAAGCAAGGAGAGAAGCAACTTAGAACTAAGGAGAAATTTCCTGAACAATTAATCAATGCAACAATTTTGCCTCCAGAAGTTGTGAATGCTCCAACACTGGAAGTCTTTAAGAACAAATAGCCACTTGCCTGAAATGGTATAAGGTTTCCTACTTGAGCAGTGCATGCCAGCACCTCTCCATTAATTAATTAGGAAAGAAAGACCACAAGACTCCATGTGTGGAAATCAAGTGTACTTTTACTAATTAAGAATGATTAAAGGCATAGCGAAGCGAAGTCTGATTATTTAGGCGCGAAAGCGATCGATATATAGAATAGCCCATTCCCCACCCCTTGGCATCACAGTTCCAGTCCAATCATAATTCTTCCAAGTGTCAGGTGTGAGATAACTTCAAAAGGCATCACGAAGATGGAATGTCGGTGCCGTTAGTCCTGGCGGGAATCTCCTACGCATGCGTAGTCCGATCAGTCAGTGAACTCCAGAACCTTCCTCCAGCACAATGAGTAACCCCTCCCAAATACCATGCCCTCCCTCCCCGTTTCATGGCAACCGAAGCAACAGCAAAGCAGAGGCTGACAGTGCATTAGACTAGAAGACCTTTAAGGTCCCTTCTAACTCTGCTATTCTGTTAAATTGCCCAGAGGATCATTGGTTGCCCCCTCCCCTCTTCGGAAGAGCTTTAGCGCTCCTGCTGGCTTAAGAAAGTTCAAAACATCCTTAAAAATCCATCTCATCCTGGGCACCCCACTTTTTTTTAAATATTACCATCTGGCAGACGGTACAGGATAATAAAAACAAGGACAAATAGGCTGAAAAACAGCTTCTATCCCAGGGCAGTAAGTTAACTGTTCTGACCCCCCCCTCCTCCGTCCAGGAACGAAAGCCGAAAC
Organism: Thamnophis sirtalis; assembly: GCF_051295495.1. Classification (NCBI taxonomy): domain Eukaryota; kingdom Metazoa; phylum Chordata; class Lepidosauria; order Squamata; family Natricidae; genus Thamnophis; species Thamnophis sirtalis. Next base: position 95,559,494 of record NW_028261387.1, read on the forward strand.
CAACGTAAATAAGAATACTTTTAATCAGTCCAGACTCTCGTTGGCTGCAAGCCCAAAATAAACACAGAGATAAGCACTCTGGCAGCAAGTCTTACAAATCTAGGCAGCTCTGACAGCAAACCACTTCTCCAAGTTGGTTTCTCTGCATCGTGAATGTTGACTCCTGCAAACAGGGCGTGGCAGAAACAGTCTCTTTCATAATCAGGAGAGAATCTTAATCAGCATCAGCTAAGCGCAGTCAACTCCTACCATTACGCAGTTGTTCCTTCCGCCGAGTAGCCCTTTGACGGCGTGCATCCCGAAACAACTCACAAGTGTTTTCCTGAACAATCCCTCTGCTCCAAGGCTCCGCTGCCACCTGGTGGCCAACCAGTCTCTCCTCGCCCTGCTCGGAGTCGGCACCCTGTCCAGGGTCCTCCACCTCCTCCAGGGCCGACTCATAAGACCCCTCGCTGTCGGAGTCTGGCGGCAGCTCCAATGGCTCCTGCCGGGGCCACAACAGTTAACTATATTGAATTCGGTTCCACCACAAAACCGCATTCGACTAAAGCGCGCTCAATGAAACCGCGTAGCTGACGTCATCACAGGGCGACAACAGCGTGGAGACAGAAGCACGCTGTAAACGCTAAACCTAAAATTAACCTCTAAACCTAATCCTAAACCTAACCCTTAACCTAACCCTTAACCTAACGCTAACCCTAACACTAACCCTTAACCTAACCCTAAACCTAACCCTTAACCTAACCCTAACCCTAACCCTTAACCTAACCCTAAACCTAATCCTAATCCTAACCCTTAACCTAACCCTAACCCTTAACCTAACCCTAACCCTTAACCTAACCCTAAACCTAATCCTAATCCTTAACCTAACCCTAAAGCTAACTCTTAACCTAACCCTAAAGCTAACCCTTAACCTAATCCTAACCCTAACCCTTAACCTAACCCTAAACCTAACCCTTAACCTAACCCTAAACCTAATCCTAACCCTAACCCTTAACCTAACCCTAAAGCTAACCCTTAACCTAACCCTAAAGCTAACCCTTAACCTAATCCTAACCCTAACCCTAACCCTTAACCTAACCCTAAACCTAATCCTAACCCTTAACCTAACCCTAACCCTAACCCTAATCCTAAAGCTAACCCTTAACCTAACCCTAAAGCTAACCCTTAACCTAATCCTAACCCTAACCCTAACCCTTAACCTAACCCTAAACCTAATCCTAACCCTTAACCTAACCCTAACCCTAACCCTAATCCTAAAGCTAACCCTAACCCTTACCTTAAGTTGAATCGGCTTGCTTTCAAAGCGCTATTTAAAGCGCCCTTCTTTCTCCGCGCTCGCTGTTGTCGCCCTGTTGATGACGTCAGCGACGCGGTTTTAATCGGGCGCGCTTTAGTCGAGCGCGGTTTTGTCGTGCCACAATTGAATTCTACAGTGTAGTGCGATATTAATGCAATATCGGGTTTTCAATTTCAATTGCATATCACGTGAAGGATGTGTGTTTTTATTTTTATAGCTATAATGTACGCTGAAGATGGCATTTAATTTCGTTGTGCAAGGTGCAATGGCAGTAAAATAAAGGTGGGTAATTTTTAGGGACAAGTCTGCAGCACAGAACAGGAATAGGACATGGACCACCGAAGTAAAGAGAAGGATCAAGGAAACTCAAACGGCATTCTTCAAAGCAAAAAAAAAAAAGGCCTTCTGCACTCACAACGTAAGCCTAAGGTTGAAAACGTGTCAGATGTTCCATCTTTTCTATCTTGGTCTACGGAGGGGGAGAGTTGGTCTCGGTCAGGAAGCCCCTTGAAGAGACCAGAAGCCTTTGAAATGTGGATTGACAGGCGGCTGTGACCTAGAAGCTGGGTTGACAAAGATCAGAAATGAGGAGGGGAGAAGCCGCCTGGGGAAATCAAGGGAAACCATCAAAACCATCAAAAAGCAAAATAATATTTCCGATATGCGATAAAAAAGACCCGTGGAAAATACGGCATACTTCACTTAACCCTTCAAAGAAAGACTGAAGGCAAAAATGAGATCCAGGCAGAAGAAGAACATCATGGCTTCAAAATCTAAGGGACTGGTTTAGACAAAACTCAGCAGCACTTTTTCGTGCGGCTGTTGATAAAAATAGGATCGCCATTAAGATTAAATACAACAATACAATAATACAATAGCAGAGTTGGAAGGGACCTTGGAGGTCTTCTAGTCCAACCCCCTGCCTAAACAGGAAACCCTATACCATTTCAGACAAATGGCTATCCAGCATCTTCTTAAAGACTTCCAGGGTTGGGGCATTCACAACTTCTGGAGGCAACTTCTGTTCCACTGATTAATTGTTCTAACTGCCAGGAAATTTCTCCTCCGTTCTAAATTGCTTCTCTCCTGGATTAGTTTCTACCCATTGCTTCTTGTCCTGCCCTCAGGTGCTTTGGAGAATAGTTTGACCCCCTTCTTCTTTGTGGCAACCCCTGAGATATAGGAAGACTGCTATTATGTCTCCCCTGGTCCTTCTTTTCATCAAACTAAACATACCCAGTTCCTGCAACCGTTCTTCATATGTTTGAGCCTCCAGTCCCCTAATCCTCTTTGTTGCTCTTCTCTGCACTCTTTCCAGAGTCTCCACATCTTTTCTACATCATGGTGACCAAAACTGAATGCAGTATTCCAAGTGTGGCCTTACCAAGGCTTTATAAAGTGGTATTAACCCTTCACGTGATATTTGGGAATATGGTTATCGGCAAAATGTATTACAATAAAAGAAGACAGCTACATAAATTGCTACGACAAATACAAAAAGATTTGGATAATTGGACTAAACTACAGCTATCACTAATTAGCAGAATTTCAACAGTTAAAATGAATGTACTACCCAAACAACTTTTTCAAAAAAATAGAGAATTTTTTCCCCCGAACAACTAAATAAAATGGTATCCAAATTTATCTGGTCAGGGGAAAAACGTGTATTAAATACAAACTTCTACAAGATAGTAGAAACAAAGAGGGCTTTGGCTTCACATGGCTCAAGGACAGGATTCAACTAAAAAATAAAAGGATTCTTATGCTAGAAGGCCATGATCTCCAACTGGCATGGCTTTCTCTGGGAGGTTAAGAATAAATCTCGTGCATACTTCCAAAGACCCATAACAAGGGATGCCCTGTTTTAATGTCTGGGAGATTAAAAAAAAACCATTACATGAAAATACCAATCTGGTTATCAGCGATGGAGGCAATGACATATCCAAATACTGTAGATCTCAGCAAAATGGTAAGCTATGCAAAACTCTTAGATGAAAAAGAACTAAAATCCAATACAAGATCTGAAAACACAAGGAATCAGTATGGAATGGTGGCCCTATTTACAAATTAAAACAAGATTTAAAAAAGATCAGGTACGATACAGAATACACGAGAAACAAACGGAATTAGATAAAATACTATTAGGAACGGGAGGAAAAATGATTACCCAATTATATACTTTTCTTTTAAGATATAAAATGGAGGAAGAGACGGTAAAGGAGACAATGATTAGCTGGGGAAGAAATTTTGGGCATAATGTAGAGTTAGAAAAATGGGATAAATTATGGGGAAGAAATTATAAATTTACGACGGCAGTAGCTTACAAAGAAAACCTCTATAAAATGTTTTATAGATGGCATTTCCCCCCCACTGAGATTGCCCAAAATGTACCCACGTTTATCCCCCAAATGTTGGAGATTCAGCCACAAGCCTGGAACATTCTATCCTATGTGGTGGATATGCCCATCACAAGGAAATAGTGGTGCATAATTCGGAAATGGTTGGAAGAAATTACTGAGCGAAAAATAGAACTGAAACCAGAAGGGTTCTTATTAGGACTATTAGGCCGAAAAATGGATAAACAATCTCAATACATAATCATACACATACACATACACACTGCAGCCAGGACTGCTTTCACACAAAACTGGGAAAAAATCAATACACCCTCAGATGAAACAATAATTAGAAAAGTACTTGAATGTTCAGAGATGGACAAAATGACCATAGAATTAAAAGAAAGAGAAGAATCGGATTTCTATAAAATATGGAATAGAATTTATAAGTGGCTAGGAAACAGAAGTCGAAACAGAAAATAGAGAATGTAAATATAATGGTGATATAAATAATCAATATTACTATAAGTGTTAGTGTTAGTACTACTGTTGTTATATTGTAGGACAAGGTTAAAGCAATAGGAAGGCAATTTTACAGCTACTGCTGATTTGTTATAAGTTGTCTAGAGCAGTGTTTCTCAACCTTGGCCACTTGAAGATGTCTGGACTTCAACTCCCAGCATTCGCTGGCTGGGGAATTCTGGGAGTTGAAGTCCAGACATCTTCAAGTGACCAAGGTTGAGAAACACTGGTCTAGAGGCTCAAGTGATGGGGAATGGATGCAATTGTAAACACACACACACACACACCAAATAGAGGTAGTCCTTAAATTACAATCACAATTGGGACCCAACTTATTGCCATGAGTCATTGCAGATGTAAGTTGAGCTGGGACCCAATTTTATGACAATTTTGGCAGTGGTCATTAAGCGAATGGAGTTTCCGCAGTGGGTTTGTTGTGGTTTTTTTTTTTGCCAGAAATCAACAAAAAAAAAAAAGTCACAAACATGATTCTGTGACCACAGGGTGCTGCAACTGGTTGTAAATGCCAGCCTGTTGTCAAGTGCCAACGTTGCAATTGTGTGTCTGCAAGAATGGTGCAGCAATTGTCGAGTGCAAGATCAAGTCGCGAATCACTTGTCTTATTGGACAGGACAGGACAGTGCGTGTGTGAACCCTGGCGACTTTAAGGTATGTGGACTTCAACTCCCAGAATTCCCCAGACAGCATGACTAGCTGGGGAATTCTGGGAGTTGAAGTCCACCTCACCTTAAAGTATCCAAAGTTGAGAAACACAACTTACCTTAAGCCGTTGCAACATCAGATGGACCGAAATCAAAAGTCTTCACTTCTTCACACAATTCCAGAACAAAAACTCACCAGCAGAATTCAATTCCTTGCTCAGGGCTCTTAAGGCTTCCCGGTTCTGGTTCCGTTTGTGATTCAGATCGACAATCTACAGGAGAAACGGATGAAAACCTCAAGCTACTCTTGCTTCCTCCCCTCTGCAGAGTGAAGAAGGAAGGAAGGAAGGAAGGAAGGAAGGAAGGAAGGAAGGAGGGGAAGGAAGGAGAGGAAAGAAAAAGGAAGGAAAGGAGGGAGGAAAAGAAAGAAAGATGGAAGGGGAGAGGGAGGGAGGAAGGGAAGGAATAAAAGTAAGAAAAGAAAGGCAGGAAGAAAGAAAAAGTAAGGGAAGGAGGGAGGGAGAGAGGAAAGAAAAGAAAGAAGGCAGGGAGGGAAGGAAGGAAGGAAGGAAGGAAGGAAGGAGGCAGGAAAAGGAAGAACGGAAGGAAAGCGGCAAGGAAAAGAAAAAGGGAGGAAATGATGAAGGAAGGAAAGGAAAGAAAGCAAGGAAGGAAGGAAAGAGGAGAGGAAAGAAAAAGTAAGGAAAGGAGGGAAGAGAGGAAAGGGAAGAAAGAAGGAAGGGGAGAGGCAAGGAAAAGAAAAAGGAAGGAAATGAGGGAGGGATGAAGGAAAAGAAGAAAGTAAGAAAAAGACAGGAGAGGAAAGAAAAAGTAAGGAAAGGAGGGAAGGAGGGAGGAGAGGAAAGAAAGAAAGAGGGAGGAAGGAAAAGGAAGGAAGGAAGGAAAGAGAAGAAAGAAGGAAGGGGAGAGGCAAGGAAAAGAAAAAGGAAGGAAATGAGGGAGGGAGGGAAGGGAAGAAAGTAAGAAAAAGACAGAAGAGGAAAGAAAAAGGAAAGGAGGGAGGGAGGAAAGGAAAGAAAGAAAGAGGAAGGGGAAGGAAGGAAGGAAGGAAAGAGGCAAGGAAAAGTAAAAGGAAAGAAAGGAGGGAGGGAGGAGAGGAAAGAAAAGAAAGAAGGGGAGGGAGGGAAGAAAGAAAGAAAGGGAAGGAAGGAAGGAGGGAGGAAAAGACATTAAAACAATAAATGTTGTTACGGGGTGAGGTGTCAATCTCCCTGTGTAGAAGTTTTAAAATAAGAGGCTTTACAGATATTTCCCCTGGGATAGCAGACGGAGGGGGGGGGGCTTGCTGCCCATTGCTTAGGGGTGGACTGGACGACCTCGGGGGAGCCCCTTCCAAGGAGAAAATCTCTGGATATTGCCTGAGCTCCATCCACTACCCCCCCCCCCGGGAGGGAGGCTTGGTTGTTGGACTAGTCTTGTGGATCTCTAGGGTTCCCTTCCAAATGGACAGTTGTACACTACCTCCTCGCGATCCCCTATTATTCCTCTGCCCCAAGTGTTGGCAATCTTTAATCTTGTTGTATATATATTTATATATATTATATGGGGCTTGAGGAGGGGGGGGCGAGACGGAAATCCCAAGGCCTGCCTTGTTCTAGGCGCGGGGGGGGGAGGACTACAACCCCCATCATGCCTCGCGGCGCCAATTCGCCCCAACGTTGCTCCTCGGCCTACCTGCTGCCTGGTGGCCATCACCTCCTCGGCCAGCGCCTCCACCTCGGCCAAGTAGCGGAGCACGAAGTCTGGATCCCCACCGGCCATCGTTCCGGATCTCGAAGGAAGAACGACGCCGGGAAACGACGCGGCGCGGCGCGGCCTAGTCGGCGCAGGCGCCTGAGCTGGGCGGTTGCCATGGCGACCGGCCAGGCTTTGAGGCCTACTCCAGGCCTTCGCGGGCCTCCCTCGCCGAGTTGGGAAGGAGGCGGGCTGCTAACCCGCGGGCGACAGCCGGGGAGGATAGGCGGGCTTTCCCCGGACGCCTTTCGAGACCTTGGACTCCATGTCCCCTCCTCCTCGACCTCCCAGGATCAGGATGGGCTCGGATTAGGCTTTCAGTAACAAGAGTTGAAAGGGACCTTGGAGATCATCTACTCCAACCCCCTGCTCACGCAGGAGACCTATACTAGGGATTCGAACCGCCAACCTTTGTGATTGACAAGTCTTAGCCACCTAGCCACATTAGCTCTGGCCTTCTTCCTGACATCGAGCAGCCCTTTCCTGTTAGTTCTCTGAAGATGGATCACAAATCCCATCATTCGCCTTCTTGCGGGGCTGCGGGGCTGTGGGGCTGGGCATGATGGGTCAACTTGACCTGCTTTGGGAAGGAAAGCTGCTGATGGCATTCACACGACGCCGAAAGCTTCCTGTGAAATGTGGGGCCAACCTAGCTAGCTGTGCCAGCATTGCGTGAACCCCAAAATGGGTTAATTCAACCCTGATTTGGGCCAAGGGATGAAACATTCAGGGAAGGGAGAGGTGGAAAGAAGGAAGGAGAGAAGAAAGAGAAGATAGGAAGGAGGGAGGGAAGAAGGTAGGGAAGCAAGGAGGGAAAAAGGGAGGGAAGGAAGGAGAGAAGGAGAGTAGATAGGAAGGAGGGAAGGAGGGAAGAAAGGAGGGAACGTAAGAGAAGAGAAAGGAGGGAAGGAAGGAGGAAAGGAGGGAGGGAAGGTATGAGAGAAGGAGGGGGGGATAGAGAGAGGAAAGGGAAGGGGAAGGAAAGGAGGAAAGGAAAAGAAAGGAGGGAAGAAAGGAGGGAACGTAAGAGAAGAGAAAGGAGGGAAGGAAGGAAGAAAGGAGGGAGGGAAGGTATGAGAGAAGGAGGGGGGGATAGAGAGAGGAAGGGGAAGGAAAGGAGGAAAGGAAAAGAAAGGAGGGAAGAAAGGAGGGAACGTAAGAGAAGAGAAAGGAGGGAAGGAAGGAAGAAAGGAGGGAGGGAAGGTATGAGAGAAGGAGGGGGGATAGAGAGAGGAAGGGGAAGGAAAGGAGGAAAGGAAAAGAAAGGAGGGAAGAAAGGAGGGAACGTAAGAGAAGAGAAAGGAGGGAAGGAAGGAAGAAAGGAGGGAGGGAAGGTATGAGAGAAGGAGGGGGGATAGAGAGAGGAAAGGGAAGGGGAAGGAAAGGAGGGAAGGAAAAGAAAGGAGGGAAGGAAGGAGAGAAGGAGGGAAGGAAGGAAAGGGAGTGGGAAAAAAAAACAAGGGAAGGAAAGAGGGAGGGAGGGAAGAAGATAACTAACCTTTGATGTCTATAATGATTTTGATATCACGGGAAGGTCTTGAAACGTAGTCAAATGTAAAGCAAAACAGTGGATGTTGTATTGTCTTTTACCAGCTATTGGTTGTTGTATTTTTTTCTTTTGCTAATAAAAATAATTTAAAAAAAGGAAAAAAAAGAAACATTCATCCTATATCACCAAGCATTTTTTTCTTTCCTGCTTTTGTTGTTTTTATAAAGAATATATTGCCAAAAGTGCTCTTTTCAAAAGGCAACAGGACTTTCTGTTTTTCTTTTCTTTTGAAGATATTTGGCTTCTCATCCAAGAAGCTTCTTCAGCTTCCGAGCTTGAATGAAAGTCAATTGTCATTAGAGTTTTTCCAATTTTGACCATTTGAAGACACCTAGGCTATAACTCCCTAAATATCTGCAAAGAAAAAAAAACCCGAAAGTCCAGTTGCCTCTTGAAAAAGCACCTTTGGGGACAGCCATGACCTGAGTGACTGAGAATCTCCACGGACAACGTAGTGAACATACACTCCTGCCACCTATTTTCCCCATAACAACAGCCCTGTGAGGTGGGTTGGGCTGCAAGAGTGACTGGGCTCAAAGTCACCTAGCTGGCTTTCTTACCTAACTAGAACTTTCATGCAGAACTAGAACTCTCTTATTTCCTGGTGATTGAGCCAAAGTCACCCAGCTTGCTTTCATGCCTAAGGCAGGACTAGAACTCTCCATATGGTGATGGGCTCAAAGTCACCTAGCTGGCTTTTTTACCTAACTAGAACTTTCATGCAGAACTAGAACTCTCTGTCTCCTGGTGATTGAGCCAAAGTCACCCAGCTGGCTTTCATGCAGAACTAGAACTCTCTTATCTCCTGGTGATTGAGCCAAAGTCATCCAGCTGGCTTTCTTACCTAACTAGAACTTTCATGCAGAACTAGAACTCTCTGTCTCCTGGTGATTGAGCCAAAGTCACCCAGCTGGCTTTCTTACCTAACTAGAACTTTCATGCAGAACTAGAACTCTCTGTCTCCTGGTTGGCTTTCATGCCTAACTAGAACTTTCATGCAGAACTAGAACTCTCTGTCTCCTGATGATTGAGCCAAAGTCACCCAGCTGGCTTTCATGCCTAAGGCAGGACTAGAACTCTCCATATGGTGATGGGCTCAAAGTCACCTAGCTGGCTTTCTTACCTAACTAGAACTTTCATGCAGAACTAGAACTCTCTGTCTCCTGATGATTGAGCCAAAGTCACCCAGCTGGCTTTCATGCCTAACTAGAACTTTCATGCAGAACTAGAACTCTCTGTCTCCTGGTGATTGAGCCAAAGTCACCCAGCTGGCTTTCATGCCTAACTAGAACTTTCATGCAGAACTAGAACTCTCTGTCCCCTGGTTGGCTTTCATGCCTAACTAGAACTTTCATGCAGAACTAGAACTCTGTCTCCTGGTGATTGAGCCAAAGTCACCCAGCTGACTTTCATGCCCAAAGTGGGACTAGAACTCACCATCTCCTATATATATTTATCTTTCTGTAACAGATAAAATTTTAATCCTCCATTTCTCTCCCCCCCCCCCCAGTGTATCCTCCATTCAGTTCTTGGAGAGAGAAAAAGAATATATTGTGGAACAAATCTATATTCAGATAAGATTCTCTCCCCCCCCCCCCAAATTCCTTTTCCCATGCCTTGGCTGACAGGTTTCTCTGGCCAAAACTCCCATGATGGATGATTTGCTGCAGAAGCAGCTTTCGAAGAGTTGGCAACCCGAAATGGGGAAAGGTTATGGCGTCTGTCGGGGGGAAATGGCTGATCCTGGAAGAGGAAGAAGCCAGCAAGAACTTTTGATCGACTGTCAACTCTGCTGCACGGAGTCCTAAATTACGTTAATGTAATTAAACTGGATCGCTTCGGTTCACGAGAGGCATCTGTGAAAAGTGCAGAAACAATAAACGTTGAGAAATTGTGGCTTCTGGGAGACTTGGGTCTGCCAGAAAGGAAAATTTGTCATTTAGGAATTTTTCAACCTGGGCAATTTTAAGATAGGTGGTCGACAACGCCTAGAATTCCCCAGCCAGCACGCGTAAGGCAAAACTAGAACTCCCTGTCTCCTGGTGGTTGGCCCAAAGTCACCTAGGTGGCTTTTCATGCCCCAAATGGGACTAGAACACACCATCTCCCATCTATTTCTATTTCCACTTGATGAAAGAAACGTCCTTCTGGGTTCGGCTCCAAGTGGGGAAGAAGACACTGGAGACACGGAGGCTGCTTGGAAAGATGGTTTATTGTTGGATAGGACCACGTGGCTTGAGTCCTGAACAGAAAAGGTGATCACATGCTTCAATGTTGGTGGAGAAGAAGAGAAGGGCTGAAGGAGGGGCTTGCTAGGCTTTTTATACCCTGTTTAGTCCCACCTCTCTGTTTCCTGTTCCTGTGTAAGAAATGTATTCTGATTGGTTGTCAGGCTCCTATGGGGCCATGCAGGGGGCTACTCTCTAGGCTGTGTTTTGAATCCAGGTATGGATGAGTTCTCAGATGACATGTGGTCAGTTGGGTAAAGTTCCAACATTCCTTCCCCCTGCAGCTGCAGTGGAGAAGTCTTTATTATGTAAAGTGGACTAGCTTGGCCTTCTTAATGGCCCATTAACAGTGGGGATGGGCAGGAAGCTGCAGGCAACTATTCTGTCTTTTAAAACATGTTTCTTTCTTTTCACATCCAGAGAAATATTCTGCCTTTTCAATATTTCCTAGGATGTTTCATTTTTCTGGGAGAGGGCTGGATGATAACTTCCCACACACTCTTATTTCATTCTTTGACAAAGTTGACTAAATTAGTAGGCCAGCGAAATGCTGATGGGTATAGTATGCTTAGATGCCAGCAAAGCATTCGACAAAGTAGACCCACCATCTACTTCTTGTTAAACTAGAAATAACGTGGGATAGATAGATGGATTTTGTAAGTCTCTGACAACAACATCTCAACAAGTAGTCCTTAATGGGTCTACATCTACATGGAGGGAAGTAAGCAGTGGGGTACCACAAGGTTCTGTTTTCGCCCTGGTACTCTTCAACATCTTCCTAAATGACTTTGGTGCGGGAATAGACAATATACGAAAGGAATTGCATCGTTTCCAAACTTCTGGTGGACCGGGGTTTTTTGCCTTCCCGGAGCTCCAAAAGCTTTCCTGAAGCCTGGGGAGGGCAAAAACAGCCTCCCCCAGTTCCCTGGAGGCTCTCGGGAAGCGGGAAATGGATCGTTTCCGAAATTCTGGGTGTCCCGTTGGGCCCGGTTTTCACCCTCCCGAGGCTTCAGGAAAGGCCGAAAATCAGCTGTGCGCCAGAGCTGACGGCTTGCGTACGGGCAAATAGCAATAGCAGTAGACTTATATACCGCTTCATAGGGCTTTCAGCCCTCTCTAAGCGGTTTACAGAGAGTCAGCATATTGCCCCCAACAATCCGGGTCCTCATTTTACCCACCTCGGAAGGATGGAAGGCTGAGTCAACCCTGAGCCGGTGAGATTTGAACCGCTGAACTGCTGATCTAGCAGTAGCCTGCAGTGCTGCATTTAACCACTGCGCCACCTCGGCTCTTAGGTTCTCCATGCCACCTGTGGAACGTGCCACATGTTCGCCATCACGGAAGCAGGGGGTTAGACTAGAAGACCTCCAAAGTCCCTTCCAGCTCTCTTCTCATTCCGGTTCAGTCCACGTGATGCGTAATACCGGTAATAGTCTCCAGGACAACTCTTGAAAGACATCCATTATTATTTTTTTTAAATCCACCTAGGTCCACTTGGGAATTTTCAGAATTGCACCTAGGAGTAAATAACTCAGAGGGCCTTTTCTCCAGTTTAAGGAAGCCTCCGATTTTTGCATGCTCACCCCACGAAGCTTCCCTGTGCAAGACTCGGCCCCTGAAACGGAGGGGCTGTTGGTCACACGGCGGTTCGCCCCAGCGCCTCCCGGATAAAACACACTGGTGTTGGCTCTTGCACAACTACACCCTCAGATAAAATGAGCTCATCGCTGTCACAGAGGGACAGATTTGTTGAGGTTTGGCTTTGACCCCGAGAAGAGAACACAGCCTGGGGCTGACGGCGTCTGATTATATTCTCCTTTTTTGGAAAAGCTGGTTCATAAATAACATGACATTTAGCCCTCAGCCCCGAAGGAACCAAATTCGGTGGCTTGTGCTATAACCCAGGGAAATAAATAACTTATGTCTGAGTGCAAAGGTGGGGCTTAATCGATTTGCAAAGACAGTGTTTTGTTCCATAAACTCACAGATGAAGAGCGGGGGCTGTATTGGCCCAATCTGTTAAACGTGGTTAGTGTTAACTGAGATAAATCTTTGTTGTCATTACTGGAACATGATGTGCAGCACAGACTATTTAGTAATATTATGATTCAGTGTTTTGCTTGAATCCAGGACATGAGTAAATATTAGTGAGATAATAGTTAGTGTGGTGGTTAAGGTGCTGGCCTAGGAACCCAGGCGTTGGTGAGTTCTAGTCCCACCTTAGGCATGAAAGCTGGGTAGGTGGTGATGTGGCTCACCGGTGGCCATCGGAGCTGGCAGCAGATTTGGACAGTGAGGAGGTTGGGGAGGAAGATGGGCCAGTCCTGGAGTCTGGGGAAGGCTCGGAGGAGGGCTCTGTGTCGGAGGCAGAGAGGGGGCCAGGGCCGTCTGACAGTTATCAGCTGCCTTCAGAGTCAGACATCAGTGAGGCAGAAGAACAGCTGGAGCCTGTTCCCAGTGTGCGCATGTGCAGAGTTGCCAGACGAAGGGAACAGCTAAAGAACAGGGGTCAACTTGGGAGGAAGCCCACAGGTGGACGGTGAATGGCCCCTCCCAGAGGGAATGAAAGAGGAGCGAAAGGGGAGTGGAGTTTGCAGGAGACCATTAGTTCCCTTCATTGGTTCGTGACTCTCCAAGGCTCCTTGCAAAGTTCTGCAGATCTCAGCCTGGCAGCTCTCCAAGCCAGATAAGGTCTGTGACCGTAAATCCTCCCTTGAAAGACTTTGCTGGATGGGAATGAGCAGAATTTGAAATGTAATAGGGTCTCCTGTTTGGGCGGGGGGTTGGACTAGAAGACCTCCAAGGTCCCTTCCAACTCGGTTATGTCGGTATTCTTTTAGGGTCTCCTAACAGCGGTGGCTCAGTGGCTAAGACGCTGAGCTTGTCGATCAGAAAGGGACGGCAATTCAGAGGTTCGAATGTGGCCATAAATATTCCCTTGAAAGACTTTGCTGGATGTGAATCCGCAGAATTCACCGTCAATTAATAAAAGGGGTTTTTTGGTCGGGATGAGTAGTATATTCATGCCCTGCTGTTGTATGGTATTGTGTTGTATTGTATTGAGTTGTTGTTTTTTTAATACTAATTTGAAATTTGCCTTCTTCTTTGCGGATTCTGGGGGAGGTTTGCCACTGCTTTGCATCTGATCTCTTCCGAAAGCTTTTCCTTCATCGACCGCAGCTCAGCCGTCACTTTCACCGAAAGCCCTTCTCAAGGAAGGAGGCCGGTTTTCTCACTGGGGAGGGCCCAGAAGTGGTTTTTGATGGGTCCCAGGACACCAGCAACAGGCCAGGAGAACAGATGGTGGCAATCTGTGGCAGAGCGGGGGGGCGGGGGGGGGCAAAGACATTTGCAAGCCAACCGGTGTTTTCGGTCACATGTGCATCGTACGATGTGGGGCAACGGGAAAGATTTTTGCTCTCGGGAAGCTTTCCAGGGCCTGCAATTACGTTTATTGATCAAAATGTTTCTTTTTATTTATTTATTTATTAGGTATTGCTCAAAAAGAGCAAAAAAAACAGAAGAAGGAAATGAAAGGCAAAGATAATTATGACGACAACAGATGCCAAAATTGCACCTTAAAGATGCTTTTAAGAAGTGAAAAGAATACAACAGGGGGAAAAATAAATCACGGTATATCAGTATAGTAATTAATGGTTACAATTCTTTATATATAATTATTTAACATAAACATTATACTATATATCTATATCATCTATATCAATCTATCTCCTATCTATCATCTACCTACCTACTTCTTATCTATCTATCTATCTATCTATCTATCTATCTATCTATCTATCTATCTATCTATCTATCTATCTATCTAATTTATCATCTGCCGGTATCTATCTATCTATCTATCTATCTATCTATCTATCTATCTATCTATCTATCTATCTATCTATCTTTCTTTCTTTCTATCTATCTATCTATCTATCTATCTATCTATCTATCTATCATCTACCTACCTACCTACCTATCTACCTATCATCTATATCATTTACTTATCATCTACCTACATACCTTATCTACCTACCCATATATCTATCTATCTATCTAATTTATCATCTGCCAGTATCTTTCTATCTATCTATCTATCTATCTATCTATCTATCTATCTATCTATCTATCTATCTATCTATCTATCTATCTATCTACCTACCTACCTACCTACCTACCTACCTACCTACCTACCTATCTATCATCTATCTATCGTATCTAATTTATCATCTGCCGATATCTATCTATCTATCATCTACCTACCTACCTACCTATCTATCTATCTATCTATCTATCGTCGATATCATTTACTTATCATCTACCCTTATCTACCTGCCTGCATATGTTTTAGTCTCCAGTCCCCTAATCCTCTTTCTTGCTCTTCTCTGCACTCTTTCTAGAGTCTCCGCATCTTTTCTACATCGTGGCGACCAAAACTGGATGCAAATATTCCAAGTGTGGCCTTCCCAAGGCCTTATAAAGTGGCATTAACACTCATGGCTCATGAAAACCCAAGCAATTGATTTAATGGTGTAAAAAAAAAACCATGGTTAAATGTACATTGCACACCCAAGGGAGAAGGAGGGAAAAGAACCCATTAGAGCTATTGGGGGGGGGGGGGGGAGAAGAGAGAGAAATGTCCTTATTGCTATAGCCCCACGCATTTGCAACTGAATTGTTCCTTCAGGAGGGCTGTAAACACACAGCATAAATAATAAATGCACACAGACATAGGGACAGGATGAAAAGCAGAGCAAATACTATGAGCACACACCGTCTTAAGAAAAAAACACACACATATGCTTCCTGTAAAAAAATAAATAAATAAGGATGTGAGCGGTTGGAAAACAATTCATCCTATTTTTTAAATAGTATGATGAGTGTATGGGACTGGTTGTGATTGAATGAATGGCCCACTTTTATTATCATATTGCTGTAAATTTTTGTGTTTTTTAACTTCTACGTGGGGACTGGTTGGGGGAGTGCATGGGTATGTATGATTCGGAGGACCTGCCGGGAGACGCGGGGGCCATGGGGATGGTTGAGGGGACCAGAGACACGGGAGAGGGTCGGGGTATTACGGTCGTAACAGGGAGGGGCAGATACGGCGGGGACTTTAGGGCAGGCCATTACCGGGGAAGGAGGGTTCGCTACATTACAGAGATCCCTCCTTCCGGCCCTATGAGTCCCACTCCGAGACCAGATGGCGCAAGTGATCAGGACCCTGGACTCAGGCTGCTGTCGCTAAATGCCAGGTCTGTAGTACACAAAGCTCCTCTCGTCCGGGACTTAATTTTAGACGAGAGGGCAGACCTGGCATGTATTACTGAAACCTGGCTGGGCCCAGAGGGAGGAGTCCCCCTTGTAGAGCTGTGCCCAGAAGGATTTCAGGTGCTGCACCAGCCGAGAGCCCAGGGAAGGGGTGGGGGTGTGGCCGTTGTTATCCGGGAGTCGTTAGTTCCTCGTAGGGTCCCTGCTCCGGAGCTTGTCGGGTGTGAGTCTCTGCTGATAAAGTTGGACCTCAAGGGTCAAGTGGGTCTGCTGTTAACGTACCTGCCTCCCAACAGCGTTGCAGCAGCCCTCCCCTCGCTCCTCGAGTCGGTAGCCGAGCTGGCAATTGAGTTCCCTAGGTTGATGGTCCTGGGGGACTTTAATTTGCCGTCGCTCGGTGAAAACTCTGACGGGGCGCAGGAGTTCATGGCTTCCATGACGGCCATGGGCTTGACCCAAGTAATTCGGGGCCCGACCCATTCGGCGGGGCACACGCTCGACCTCGTATTCCTCTCGGAGCAGTGGATTTGTGATCTTGGTCTGAGGGGTAATGACATCATACCCCTGTCGTGGACAGACCACTGCCTACTGAGGCTCGACTTCCGGAGGCCAAACCCCCACTGTAGGGAGGAGGAACCGACCAGGTGGTTCCGCCCCAGGCGACTCATGGAACCATTAAGGTTCCAGACGGAACTTGGGGTCATTCCTGATTCTTTCGCCCACAATCCGGTAGAGACTTTGGCTGCTGCCTGGCATTCGGCAGCATCAGAGGCCCTCGACCGGATTGCGCCACTACGGCCCCTCCGAGGCGGCGGATCCCGGAGACCTCCTTGGTTCACCGAGGAACTCCGGGAGATGAAGCGCCGGAGGAGATGCCTAGAGCACCGATGGAGGTCCAATAAGTCCGAATCGAACCGAGCAATGGTAACCACCTGCACCAAGGAATACACCAGAGCGCTTAGGGCAGCGAAAAGATCCCATATAGCCACCTTGGTTGCGTCCGCTGAGTCCCGCCCAGCCGCCCTGTTTAAGATAACCCGCTCCCTATTAAATAAAAGGGAGGCGGGGGAACCCTTACAGGGCAGAGCTGAGGATTATGCCCAATTCTTAGCGGACAAAATTGCTCGGTTTCGGTCGGACTTGGACTCCACCCCTGCAGTTCCAGCCGAGGCACAAGAGGATCAGATAGAACACCCCTGGGTTGAGTTTCAGGATGTTACCCCCGGGGATGTGGACAAGGCCATGAGGGCTGTGAGTGCCTCCACCTGCGTACTGGACCCGTGTCCCTCATGGCTGGTTACCAGCAGCAGTGAGGTGACACGAGGCTGGATCCAGGCGGTCGTGACCGCCTCTCTTCGGGAGGGGAACTTCCCCGCCGCACTGAAAGCGGCGGTGGTGAGACCCCTCCTAAAGAAGCCATCTTTGGATCCAGCTGTCCTTAATAACTATCGTCCAGTCTCCAACCTTCCCTTTCTTGGGAAGGTTGTTGAGAAGGTGGTGGCCTTTCAGCTCCAGCGGTCCTTGGAGGAAGCAAACTATCTCGACCCCTTCCAGTCAGGCTTCAGACCCGGTTACAGCACTGAAACCGCTTTGGTCGCATTGACTGATGATCTATGGAGAGCCAGAGATGGAGGACATTCCTCCATCCTGGTTCTCCTTGACCTCTCAGCGGCTTTCGATACCATCGACCATGGTATCCTTCTGCGACGACTGCGGGAGGTGGGGGTGGGAGGCACCGTGTTGCGGTGGTTCTCTTCCTACCTCTCGGACAGGTCACAGTCGGTGTTAGTGGGGGGGCAGAGATCGTCCCCTAGGCCCCTAACATATGGGGTGCCTCAGGGCTCGGTCTTATCCCCCCTACTATTCAACATCTACATGAAACCGCTGGGAGAGATCATCCGCAGGCACGGGATTAGATACCATCAATATGCGGACGATACTCAACTGTATCTGTCCGCCCCGTGCCAACTCAATGAAGCGGCAGACGTGATGAGCCGGGGTCTGGAGGCGGTTATGGACTGGATGAGGGCTAACAAGCTTGTGCTCAACCCAGAAAAGACCGAGTGGCTGTTGTGTTTCCCTCCCAAGGATTCCACCAATATTCCATCTCTCAGGCTGGGGGGCCAAACTTTATACCCCTCAGAGAGGGTCCGCAACTTGGGAGTCCTCCTAGATCCACAGCTATCATTCGACCACCATTTGACGGCTGTGGCTAGGGGGGCATTCGCCCAGGTACGCCTGGTGCGCCAGTTGCGACCCTACCTGAATCGGGAGGCACTCACAACAGTCACTCGGGCCCTCGTGACCTCTAGGCTGGAATACTGCAATGTGCTCTACATGGGGCTGCCCTTGAAGAGCATCCGGCGTCTTCAGCTAGTGCAGAACGCAGCCGCGCGAGCGATAGTGGGTGCACCGCGGTTCACCCACATTACACCTATCCTCCGTGAGCTGCGCTGGCTACCTGTCGACTTCCGGATGCGCTTCAAGGTGCTGTTAATCACCCATAAAGCCCTACATGGTAGTGGATCTGGATACTTGAGAGACCGCCTTCTGCCAATTACCTCCCTGCGACCAATAAGATCACACAGATTGGGCCTCCTCCGTATTCCATCGGCCAGCCAGTGTCGGCTGGCAACTACAAGGAGGAGGGCCTTCTCAGTAGTCGCCCCGACCCTTTGGAACGAACTCCCCGTGGAGATTCGTACCCTCACCACCACCGTCCAGGCCTTCCGCGCAGCCTTGAAGAACTGGCTAGCCCGTCAGGCCTGGGGATGAAGATAATTGCCCCCCCCGAATGATGAATGCATGTTGGTTACTGTTTTTATTATATGTGTCTTTGTTATTGTCTGTATCTCCCCTTCCCCGATTTTATGTGAGCCGCCCTGAGTCCCCTCAGGGAAAAGGGCGGCCTACAAATCTCAATAAAATCAAAATCAAAATCAAATCAGAAGTGCTTTGAGGCTCTCCGGAGCATAGCGCCTCTCTGCCATTCATTCAAGTAGCCACGGAGAAGGCTCAGACTGAACGCTGATGCCTGATCGTTGCATTCCCACAAGCAATAGCAGTAGACTTATATACCGCTTCATAGGCCTTTCAGGCCTCTCTAAGCGGTTTACAGAGAGTCAGCATATTGCCCCCAACAACAATCTGGGTCCTCATTTTACCCACCTCGGAAGGATGGAAGGCTGAGTCAACCCTGAGCCGGTGAGATTTGAACCGCTGAACTGCTGATCTAGCAGTAGCCTGCAGTGCTGCATTTAACCACTGCGCCACCTTGGCTCTTATCTTACAAGATAAATTTGGTTGCTGAGAGTTGGAGCCAGAGATGGGATTCAGCCGGTTCTGACCAGTTCTGGAGAACCGGTAGTGGAAATATTGAGTAGTTTGGAGAACCGGTAACTACCACCTCTGGCTGGCCCCACCCCCATCTATTCTCTGCCTCCCAAGTCCAAGCTGGTTAGGAGGGAATGGGGAATAGAATAACAGAGTTGGAAGGGACCTTGGAGGTCTTCTAGTCCAGCCCCCTGCCTAGGCAGGAAACCCTATACCGTTCCAGACAAATGGCTATCCAACATCTTCTTAAAGACTTCCAGTGTTGGGGTATTCACAACTTCTGGAGGCAACTTCTGTTCCACAGAATAATTGTTCTAACTGTCAGGAAATTTCTCCTCAGTTCTAAGTTGCTTCTCTCCTGGATTAGTTTCCACCCATTGCTTCTTGTCCTGCCCTCAGCTGCCTTGGAGAATAGGTTGACCTCCCGCCCTTCTTTGTGGCAGCCCCTCAAATATTGCAAGGCTGTTATCATAGCCACACTTGGGATACTGCATCCAGTTTTGGTCACTAAGGTGTAAAAATGATGCTGAGATGATTAGGGGACTGGAGACTAAAACATATGAAGAACAGTTGCAGGAACTGGGAATGTCTAGTTTAATGAAAAGAAGGACCAGGGGAGACATGATGGGAGTCTTCCAATATCTCAGGGGTTGCCACAAAGAAGAGGGAGTCAAACTATTCTCCAAGGCACCTGAGGGCAGAACAAGAAGCAATGGGTGGAAACTAATCAAGGAGAGAAGCAACTTAAAACGGAGGAGAAATTTCCTGATAGTGAGAACAATTAATCAGTAGAACAGAAGTTGCCCCCAGAAGTTGTGGATGTTCCAACACTGGAAGTTTTTAAGAAGAGATTGGACAAGCATTTGTCTGAAATGGATTTCTTGCCAGAATAGGGGGCTGGACTAGAAGACCTCCAAGGTCCCTTCCAACTCTGCTATTCTATTCCTATTCCATTCCATTGTCTCCCCAGTCCTTCTTTTCATTAAACTAGACCAGTGTTTCTCAACCTTGGCAACTTGAAGATGTCTGGACTTCAACTCCCAGAATTCCCCAGCCAGCGAATGAAGTTGAAGTCCGGACGTCTTCAAGTTGCCAAGGTTGAGAAACACTGGTATAGAGTCTCTTGCTTGAGCAGGGGGTTGGACTAGAAGATCTCCAAGGCCCCTTCCAACTCTTGTTGGAATTTGTCCTGTATTTATTCTGTATCCACTTCCAGCTTTATCTAATCTCCTGCAACGTCACTTTAACAGATCAACAGAGTTGGAAGGGACCTTGTAGGTCATCTAGTCCAACCCCCCACACACCATTTCTGACAGAGGCCTCCAGGGATGAAAAAAACTTCTAAAGACAACAACCGTTGATTGTTCTCAGCGTCAGGAAATCCCTCCTTATTTCTAGGTTGAATCTCTCCTTGGTCAGTTTCCATCCATTGTTCCTTCTCTGGCCTTCAGGGGCTTTGGAAAATAGCTTGGCCCCCTTCCTCCTCTCTGGGGCAGCCCCTCAAATATTGGAAGATGCTCTCCTGTCTCCCCTGGTCCTTCTCTTCCCTAGACCAGCCAGGCCCAGTTCCTGCAACCCTTCATTGTATGTTTTAGTCTCCAGGCCTGCTTTGATCATCTTAGATTCAGATTAATAGAGTTGGAAGGGACCTCATGGATCATCTAGTCCAACCCCCCTCCCAAGCAGGAGAGCCTACACCATTTCTGACAGAGGGCAGCCCAGTCTCTGCTTGAAAGCCTCCAGGGATGAAGCTCCCACAACTTCTGTTCCATGGGTGGATTGTTCTCACCATCAGAAAATTCCTCCTTATTTCCAGGTTGAATCTCTCCTTGATCCGAGGTGGCGCAGTGGTTAGGGTGCAGTACTGCAGGCCACTTCAGCTGACTGTTATCTGCAGTTCAGCGGTTCAAATCTCACCGGCTCAGGGTTGACTCAGCCTTCCATCCTTTCGAGGTGGGTGAAATGAGGACCCAGACTGTGGGGGCGATATGCTAACTCTGTAAACCGCTTAGAGAGGGCTGAAAGCCCCATGAAGCGGTATATAAGTCTAACTGCTATTGCTACTGCTATTGATCAGTTTCCATCCATTGATCCTTGCCTGGCTTTCAGGTGCTTTGGAGAATAGGTTTCCCCCCCTTCCTCCTCTCTGGGGCAGCCCCTCAAATATTGGAAGATGCTCTCCTGTCTCCCCCTGGTCCTTCTCTTCCCTAGACTAGCCAGGCCCAGTTCCTGCAACCAGCCCTTCTTTTTAATGTGGATATTTCCATAATGAGGGTGAGTCAGCTCTCCAAGAAAAGTTGCCATGTTAATGGGGATTTAAATATTTTAGCAGATGCATTGGGAAACCGTCAACAGGAAATGAGAGGTTGGGCCAAAAACCTCTCCGATTCCTTGTGGTTAGCTCTGCCGGAGGCAGCCTTGCCCCATCCTTCCACGGAATATTCCACTCCTGGTTTTCCTTCCAACATGAACCTCCAGGAATTTAATTTGGGGAGGGGAGACAAAGCTTTTCAGGGGTTATTCCTGCCCCGGGGGGGTATCGGATCAGCTTGGTAAAATGGTCAAATTGACAGCAGCCACTCAGGGAATCAGCAGAAGGATCCTAAAAAGTTAAGGTAGCCCCCATAGCTGTGTGATGGTAACCCCATTCTTTTTCTTGTGCGCCACGCAGGCAACATACAGGTAGTCCTCGGTGGTGGAATGGAAATTGCACCACGGATGTTCCCTAGTGGGATCAGGAAACATCTGCACGAATACCTTCAAGATCAGAGAGTATCAAGGACCCACGGAACACCTCCTGCTCCTCTTCCTCCTCCTGCTCCTCTTCCTCCTGTTCTTCCTCCTGTTTTTCCTCCTCCTGCTCCTTCTTCTCCTGCTGCTCTTCTTCCTCCTCTTCCTTTTCTCCTCTTCCTCCTGCTCCTGCTCCTGCTCCTCCTCTTCCTGCTCCTGCTCTTCTTCCTCCTGCTCCTCCTGTTTTTCCTCCTGTTTTTCCTCCTCTTCCTCCTCTTCCTCCTCCTCCTCTTCTTCCTCCTGTTTTTCCTCCCCTTAGCAATAGCAATAGCAGTTAGACTTATATACCGCTTCATAGGGCTTTCAGCCCTCTCTAAGCGGTTTACAGAGTCAGCATATCGCCCCCACAGTCTGGGTCCTAATTTCACCCAGATAGATAGATGATAGATAGATAGATAGATAGATAGATAGATAGATAGATAGATAGATAGATAGATAGATAGATAGATAGCAATAGCAGTTAGACTTATATACCACTTCACAGGGCTTTCAGCCCTCTCTAAGCGGTTTACAGAGTCAGCATATTTGCCCACACAGTCTGGGTCCTCATTTCACCCACCTCGGAAGGATGGAAGGCTGAGTCAACCTTGAGCCGGTGAGATTAGAACCGCCGAACTGCAGATAACAGTCAGCTGAAGTGGCCTGCAGTACTGCACCCTAACCACTGCGCCTTCCTCCTGCTCTTCTTCCTCCTGCTCCTCCCGTTCTTCCTCCTGTTTTTCCTCCTCTTCCTCTTGATCCTCTTTCTCCTGCTCCTTCTCCTCCTGCTTCTCCTCTTCCTTTTCCTCCTCCTCTTCCCCCTCCTCCTCTTCTTCCTGTTCCTCCTCTTCCTCCTGCTCCTCTCCATCATCATCATCACTTTTGGCTGAGCCTTGACTCCCACTGCTGTGCCAAAACGTGTCCTATAAATTGGGACTCCAAACCACCGAACAACTGGAACTCCTCTTGAGCCCAGCACATCTCTGCCTCTCCAGAAGACACAAAGCCCAACGTTTCGGGTGCCACCACAAATCACAAAGGCCGTCCGTCGGTCCCTGCCTCTCTCTCTAGTCTAGCCGCTCGTTCATCCCGACGTGGAAGGCTGGTATCTGACCTTGAAGGTGCCAGAATGACAAAGCGTGCACCGGGGGACTCCGTGACACAAACTCATTGCTTTCGTACTTGTGTTGCACAAGGGGAGACGTCTGGGAAGAGCCGCCCTGATGTCCCTGCACAGAGGATGCCAAAGGGAGAATTCCAGAGAGGACGGTTGGGACCTTCTCCTTGCTACGGAGCCCATTAGGCTCTTGAAAGTTACTCCACATTTAATCTGGAGTGTATTTCCTTCCTTCCCTCTTTTCCTTCCTTCCCCCTTTCCTTTCTCTTCCTTCTTTTCCTTCTTTCCCCCTTTCCTTTCTCTTCCTTCCTATCTTCCTCCTTTCCTTTCTCTTCCTTCCTTCCCCCTTTCCTCCTTTCTCTTCCTTCCCTTTCCTTTCTCTTCCTTCTTTCCTTCCTTCCCTTTCTCTTCCTTTCCTCCTTTCTCTTCCTTCCTTTCCTTCCTTCCCCCTTTCCTTTCTCTTCCTTCCTATCTTCCTCCTTTCCTTTCTCTTCCTTCCTTCCTCCTTTCTCTTCTTCCTTTCCTTCCTTCCCTTTCCTTTCTCTTCCTTCCTTTCCTTCCTTCCCTTTCCTTTCTCTTCCTTCCTTTCTTTCTCCTTTCCTTTCTCTTCCTTCCTTTCTTTCTCCTTTCCTTTCTCTTCCTTCCTTCCCCATTTCTTTCTCTTCCTTCCTTCATTTCCTTTCTCTTCCTTCCCCCTTTTCTTTCTCTTCCTTCCTTTCTCTTCCTTCCTTCCTCCTTTTCTTCCTTCCTTTCCCCCTTTCTCTTCCTTCCTTTACTTTCTTCCTCCTTTCCTTTCTCTTCCTTCCTTTTCTTCCTTCCTTCCTTCCCCCTTTCCTCCTTTCTCTTCCTTCCTTCCTTTCCTTCCTTCCCCCTTTCCTTTCTCTTCCTTCTTTCCTTCCTTCCTCCTCCTTCCTTTTCCTTCCTTCTCCTTCCTTCTTTCCTTTCTTTTCCTTCCTTCCCTTCCCCTTTCCTTTCTCTTCCTTCTTTCCTTCCTTCCCCCTTTCCTTCCTCTTCCTTCCGTCCCCTTCCACCTTTCCTTTCTCTTCCTTCTTTCCTTCCTTTTTCTTTCCTCTTCCTCCTTTCCTTTCTCTTCCTTCCTTCCCCTTTTCTCCTTTCCTTTCTCTTCCTTCCTTCCTTTCCTTTCTCTTCCTTCCTTTCCTTCCTTCCCCTTCCTTTCTTTCCTTTCTTCTTCCTTTTTCTCTTTCTTCCATCTATCCCTCCCTTCCTCACCGTTCCCTGGTGATTGGCTCAGTCACCCAGGCAGCTTTCATTCCTAAGGCTGGATTACAACTCCCCAGTTGGGTGACTTTGGCCCAATCACCAGAAGATGAGGAATTCTAGTCCCGCCTTAGCCAATGGCACGAAAGCCGTCTGGGTGACTTTGGGCCAGTCCCTCCCTCTCTCAGCCAAACCTACCTTACAGGGTTGTTGTTATTGTAGGAAAAATCGGAGGAGAAAGCTAGGTTGGATACATTCACCACCTTCAGTTCTTTAAATAATAATAATAAAGGAACAAATATAAACAAATAATAACATAAAAAAAAAAGATTGGACAACCATCTGTCCTCGATTGAATAAGGTCTCCTGCCTTGGGCAGCGGGTCAGACTAGAAGACCTCTAGGGTCCCATCCAGCCCTGGGCTTCTACAATTCCCCCTCTCTCTCTCTCTCTCTTTTTTTGGCACTGCTTTTGTTTCGCCTCCTATGACTTAAGGCTGCAAAGCAAAACCAGGAAACCTGTTTCTGTCCCTGGTTCCCTCCTTCCCCCTCTTTTACCGCAATGCCAGCCCTTCTCTTCCCCTGCCAGCCCATCTTCCCCCCCCACTTCTTGGCACGGGCTCCTCCGTTTGGCAGGGCTGCCCCCTTGGCCAAGGAAGCAGCTCGCGGTGAGTCAGAGAGGCATCCATCCGCCTGGCAGGATCTGACCCCAGCATTTCTCCCAAGGCCTCCACAGAAGGACAACAATCTTCCAGGAAGGCAGGATTTGGGCTCCCGCATTATCCCCTCTCCCCTCCGACTCCCCTTCCTCCTTCCTCTCTGGCTCCCCCCCAGAGAACGAAAACTCTAAAACGCCTCTGGGGACTTTAGCAAACCACCCACCTCCAGGAGAGAAGGAAAAATACGTTTGGCTAGGAAGATGATAGCTGCCTTTCAATATCCGAGGAAGATGATAGCTGCCTTTCAATATCCGAGGGGCTGCCCCAAAGAATAGGGGGTCCACCAGGGGTGAAATGCTACTGGTTTGGGCTGGTTCGCTTGAACCGGTAGAAAATAATAATAAAAAAAGTTAAGAAAAAACAACGTTCCAATGATCTTTTTTTTTTACTACGGGTTCTCCAGAAACGTGTGTGTGTGTGTTTGTTTTTGCTCCTTAAAGCCTGCTAGGACAAAAATTGGGGGGAGGGGGTAATTGCTTAGAAAGAAAGAAATAAAGAAAGAAAGAGAAAGAGAGGGGGAGGGAGAAAGAAAGAGAAAAAGAAAGAAAGAGAGAAAGAAAGAAAGAAAGAAAGAAAGAGAAAGAGAGGGGGAGGGAGAAAGAAAGAGAAAAAGAAAAAGAAAGAAAGAAAGAGAGGGGGAGGGAGAAAGAAAGAGAGAAAGAAAGAAAGAAAGAAAGAAAGAAAGAAAGAAAGAAAGAGAAAGGTTAAAGGTTAAAGGCTTATTGCATTTATGTGCCGCCCTATTCCCGGAGGGACTCAGGGAGGCTAACAAACCCGGGGGGGGGGGGGGGTAGTACACACAAGGTAACACAACAAACAAAATACAGAGAAAAGTTTAAAAACCCTCAACAGTCACACAATTCGAGTGGGGAAGGGAACTCATCAACCCCAGGCCTGCCGGAACAGCCAGGTTTTAAGAAAGAAAGAAAGAAAGAGAAAGAAAGAAAGAAAGAAAGAGAGGGGGAGGGAGAAAGAAAGAGAAAAAGAAAGAAAGAAAGAAAGAGAGAGGGGTGAGGGAGAAAGAAAAAAGAGAAAAAGAAAGAAAGAAAGAAAGAAAGAAAGAAAAAGAGAGGGGGAGGGAGAAAGAACGAAAGAGGGAAAGAAAGAAAGAAAGAAAGAAAGAGAAAGAAAGAGAGGGGGAGGGAGAGAGAGAAAAAGAAAGAAATAGAAAGAAAGAGAAAAAGAAAGAAAGAAAGAAAGAAAGAAAGAAAGGAGAGAGGGAGGGAAAATGTGAGGAAGGAAGGACTACAAACCTGGCACTAGACGCAGCTTCAGAAGATAATCCAAGGCTAGAAGGGACCTTGAGGTCATCTAGCCCAACCCTGCTCCAGCAGGACATTGTGAGTTTCTGTCTTTTGATCCCCCCCCCGTTACATAACTACATAGCCACGCCCACCCAGTCACATGATTCCCACCAAGCCACACCCCACCAAGCCACGCCCATAGAACCGGTAGTTAAAAAAATTAGATTTCACCACTGGGTTCCACTTCTCCAAAGCCCTTGAGGGCAGGACAAGAAACATGGAAACTAATCAAGGAGAGAAACAGCCTGGAATTAAGGAGGAATTTCCTGACACTGAGAACAGTTAACCATTGGAACTGCTTGCCACCAGAAGTTATGGGCGCTCTTTCCCCCCACCCAAGTTTTTATTTTTATTTTTTTACAAACATATCATTGTATGAAGAGTGTGGAACCAGAGTGTCTTACATTTTGATACAAATTAAAAAACCGTATTCTTCATATTTAATACAGTTGACAATCTTATACACTTTTAGTAATGATACACATATTTTATTGAATTACAATCTTTCATTATTCGGTTATTTGATGTTTAAGGATGTTGTTTTTGTGGCAATCTCTCCATATCCTTAATGTCACTCCTTTTACTACAAAAGAAATATTAATAATCATATTTGTTGTGTCTAAAAGGCAGATAGTTCTAAGAGTCACACACAGATTTATTATTAAATAATAATCTTCTCTTGTTTATCCCCTTTCTAATTTTACAATTCAAGGATAAAATTTGCATATATGCAATATTTGTTTGTTTGTTTGTTGATTTATTATGCCACTCTCTCCTTTCTAAGGTGTCTCTGGGTGGCTTACAGGTTACAAAACAAATAGAAAAATAATGAAAACTTTAAAAGTACAGTTGGTCCTCGGCTTATAACAGTTCATTTAGTGACCTAAGTTACCACAGCACAGAAAAAAAGTGACTCGGGACCATCTTCCACACTTCCATTCCTGTGGTCATTCATACGAATTAAAACTCATACCCTTGGCAACTGATTCGTACTTACGACGTAATTGCAGCATCCTGGGGCTCACACGATCCCCAGCGAGCAAACTCAACGGGGGAAGCTGGATCTGCATAACGACCGGGTGACTGAGCATAACAATGAAGGTGGTTCACGTCAAAATGTGGCAAAGACAGGTCGTAAAATGGGGCAAAATTTCCTGAAAGATGGTCTCCCTTTGCAACAGAAGTCTTGGGCTAAATTGCGGTCGTTAAATCATGGACTGGCTATACATAGATTGAGGTTTTAAAAATGTGTACAAGTGTTGCAGTGTTAACCTTAGTATTTATTTATTTGGAGACTCTGGAAAGAGTGCAGAGAAGAGCAAGAAAGAGGATTAGGGGACTGGAGACTAAAACATATGAAGAACGGTTGCAGGAACTGGGTAGGTCTAGTTTAATGAAAAGGAGGACTAGGGGAGACATGATAGCAGTCTTCCGATATCTCAGGGGTTGCCCCAAAGAAGAGGGAGTCAAGCTATTCTCCAAAGCACCTGAGGGTGGAACAAGAAGCAATGGGTGGAAACTAATCAAAGAGAGAAGCAATGTAGAACTGAGGAGAAATTTCCTGACAGTGAGAACAATTAATCAGTGGAACAGAAGTTGCCTCCAGAAGTTGTGGATGCTCCAACACTGGAAGTCTTTAAGAAGATGTTGGACAACCATTTGTCCAGAATGGTTGAGGGTTTCCTGCCTAGGCAGGGGGTTGGACTAGAAGACCTCCAAGGTCCCTTCCAACTCTGCTATTGTATTATATTTATCAACTATCTCTATCCATCTAGAGATAGATATTAAAAGAAGGACCAGGGGAGACATGATAGCAGTCTTCCAATATCTCAGGGGTTGCCACAAAGAAGAGGGAGTCAAACTATTCTCCAAGACACCTGAGGGCAGAACAAGAAGCAATGGGTGGAAACTAATCAAGGAGAGAAGCAACTTAGAACGGAGGAGAAATTTCCTGACAGTGAGAACAATGAATCAGTGGAACAGAAGTTGCCTCCAGAAGTTGCGAATGTTCCAATACTTGAAGTTTTTAAGGAGATGCTGGATAACCATTTGTCTGAAATGGTGTTAAGGTTTCCTGCCTAAGCAGGGGGTTAGTCTAGAAGACCTCCAAGGTCCCTTCCAACTCTGTTATTCTATCATTTTTTTTTTCCATTCGCAGGTTGGACAAGTGGTTTAATTCAGGAAGTGATGCAGCCTGAGCCCAACTCCTCCTCTCTTGCGATTGGCAACTTTCCAGTCGCATGTTTATCTCCCTTCTCCTCTTCTCTCCGTCTCGCAGAATCTGATGAATGTTTCTGGCCCCAGTATCTGCTCACATCACAGGCCTGAAGCCAGTGAATTACTCCTGGGGCTCACAGACGGAAGAGGGAAGGGTCTTGGTTTGGTGCAGGAATGACGACGGCTCCTTCCGTGGTCCTCTTGGTGTTCAGACTCCTGATTTGAAGCCCCCAAAGATCTTTGACTCTCCTTCTGTCTCAGGTCCAGCTTTCAGCGTTATATATGTGGCCACAGAAAGATCATAATTCTCCTGATCTTTGTGGTCTCAGAGATGTTGTCTTAATCCCTCATAATCTTACTTACATTTGTCACTGTTGCCCTGTCTGGGATTAAGTGCTTCTCTACCTCTCCAGAACATTCAGTCCATCCTTATCTCCTCTGAAGCCCAGGAAAGGAGGCCATTTAGCACCCTGATTTCTTCCTTGTCAGCTGTCCCTTCACCAATCATGCTGGTTGACAGCTCCTCTTGGCTAATCTTTAATAGTCACCCAGTTTCTTTTTCTTTCTTTCTTTCTTTCTTTCTTTCTTTCTTTCTTTCTTTCTTTCTTTCTTTCTTTCTTTCTTTCTTTCCTTGCTTCCTTGCTTCCTTTCTTTTTTCTTTTTTCTTTCTTTCTTTCTTTCTTTCTTTCTTTCTTTCTTTCTTTCTTTCTTTCTTTCTTTCTTTCCTTGCTTCCTTCCTTCCTTCCTTTTTTCTTTTTTTCTTTCCTTCCTTCTTTCTTTCTTTCTTTCTTTCTTTCTTTCTTTCTTTCTTTCTTTCTTTCTTTCTTTCTTTCTTTCTTTCTTTCGAACTACTTGCCTCCAGAAGTTGTGAATGCTCCAACACTGGAAGTTTTTAAGAAGATGCTGGATAACCATTTAGCAATAGCAATAGCACTTAGACTTATATACCGCTTCACAGGACTTTCAGCCCTCTCTAAGTGGTTTACAGAGTCAGCATATTGCCCCCAACAACAATCCGGGTCCTCATTTCACCCACCTCGGAAGGATGGAAGGCTGAGTCAACCCTGAGCCAGTGAGATTAGCAGTAGCAATAGCAGTTAGACTTATATACCGCTTCATAGGGCTTTCAGCCCTCTCTAAGCGGTTTACAGAGTCAGCATATTGCCCCCAACAACAATCCGGGTCCTCATTTTACCCACCTCGGAAGGATGGAAGGCTGAGTCAACCCTGAGCCAGTGAGATTAGCAGTAGCAATAGCAGTTAGACTTATATACCGCTTCATAGGGCTTTCAGCCCTCTCTAAGTGGTTTACAGAGTCAGCATATTGCCCCCAACAACAATCCGGGTCCTCATTTCACCCACCTCGGAAGGATGGAAGGCTGAGTCAACCCTGAGCCAGTGAGATTAGCAGTAGCAATAGCAGTTAGACTTATATACCGCTTCATAGGGTTTTCAGCCCTCTCTAAGCGGTTTACAGAGTCAGCATATTCCCCCTAACAACAATCCGGGTCCTCATTTTACCCACCTCGGAAGGATGGAAGGCTGAGTCAACCCTGAGCCGGTGAGATTTGAACAGCCGAACTGCAGAACTGCAGTCAGCTGAATTAGCCTGCAGTGCTGCATTTAACCACTGCGCCACCTCGGCTCTATTTGTCTGAAATGGTATAGGGTTTCCTGCCTAGGCATGGGGTTGGACTAGAAGACCTCTAAGGTTCCTTCCAAGTCTGCTGTTGTATTGTATTGTATTTCCTTTTCCCTCCCTCCCTCTCTTCCTCCCTTCAACATCAACCTTTCTTCTTTCCTTCCTTTCCCTTTCCTTCTCCTCTCCCTCCTTCCCTTCCGGTCTTCCTCAAGATGAAACTTACTTCCTCTTTCTTTTTTTCTTTTTCTTCCCTTCCTTCCTTCCTCTCCATCCCTCCTTTCCTTTCTTCTTTCCCCTTTCCTTCCTTTCTCTCTTTCCTTTTGCCTTTCTTTTCTCTTTCCTTTTATTTCCTTTATTTTCCTTCCTTTCTTCTCTTTCCTCTCCGTCCCTTCTTCTCTATTTCATTTCATTTTCCTTCCCTTCTCTATTTCCTTCCCTTTATTTTCCTTCCCTTCTTCTCTTTCCTCTCCTTCCCTCCCCTTCTTCTCTATTTCATTTCATTTCCTTGTTTCCCTTCCCTTGTCTATTTTCTTTCCTTTATTTCCCTTCCCTTCTTCTCTTTCCTCTCCTTCCCTTCTTCTCTATTTCATTTCCTTATTTCCCTTCTCTATTTCCTTTCCTTTATTTTACTTCCCTTCCCTTCTCTATTTCCTTTCCTTTATTTTCCTTTCCTTCTCTTCCCTTCTTCTCTATTTCCTTCCCTTCTCTCCCTCCCCCTTTTTGTTAACAAATACTCCTAGCTGAATATCTCAAAACCTCCCCATTTGCATCCCTCCTCCCATTTCTGGCTGTGCCATTCGTAAAAAAATAAAAAAACACACTCATTCTTGGATTGAAATAGCCAATGGGGACACAGCGCTTCCTTTCTCATATCGAATCGTTCTGATCCTCCCCACTCAGTCCTTGCAAGAATGCCTACTAGCCCTTGTAAAGATCTCTCCCACGAAACACCTCCACAGCGCTCCGACACACCCCTGATTCCATCACCAGCCGCACAATACCAGGCCTTGTGGCCGGCGTGGGGGGGGGGGGGGGAGAGCTTTTCAGCACCCGGCACAATGCAAACCTATCGTAGAACAAAAAAACTCGCCGCACACAAGAAACACCCCAGTATAGCAAAATCACGATGGGAATCGCAGCCATGCTCACTTTATCTACGGTCCAGGCTGCTTACGGGTGTGAACACGTCCCAGCTGGAGCCGAACCCTTACATTTTGGATCCCGAATTCTTTGGCCAAGGTAGATTTCCAGAGATGACTAGGGAGCTGCTGTGTTTTTTTTGTTTTTTGTTTCCTGGCTCCAACTCTGAGAGGCACAGCTAATTTTCTGCTTCAGCGGAGAACTTGAGAGGGGGAAATTCTCTCCTTGAATAGAGGGGAAATTAGGAGACCATTGAAAGCATTTTTTCCCTCTAGAATCTCTCGGGTATCGCCTTTCCTGGCCAGATCTAAGCCTGATGCTTGCCAGAGGAAGGGGTGGGGGAGCAGGAGCAGAAGAGAGACCTCCCCCCCATCCCCATCCCCCCCTCCCAACCAGGGATAGGAGGGCCCTGTGGGTTCCTTTCCCCCTAACCGGGACCAGTTCCTCCCAGTCAAGCCCTGGGGCATTTTCAGAAGAGGCTGGAAGGATTGTCTTAATGAGGATGCTTCCCTGGTGGGACACACACACCCCATCCCGCCCCCCGCCCCCGTCCCACACAAACACACCCGCATTAGCGGGTCTGTCCGTCCCCCCCCCCCGCCCCCTGCCCGAAATGATCTTGAGGCTTTGTGACTTGATTCTCTCCAGGCTGAATTCTTGGCACGCGAGAGTCGGGCTTTGAAGGAATGGATCGCGACGTGGGGGTGGGGGCTGTGTGTGTTTGTGTGTGTGTGTGTGTAGATTGCAGGACTTTTTCGGGTGTGTGTGTGTGTCCCAGAACGGGGCCGGGACACAGCACTGCTTTTTCCCCCCAAGGGGGCTCCCTGCAAGGATACCCTTCCCTCCCCCATTGATCTGGGTTTTGATCCCCTGCAACCTTGGGGGGGGGGACGACACCCCTTCCCTTCTCCCCGGGATGAAATGGAGGAGGACCCCCAGCGCATCCTCGGTCTCCGGTGTCAGCGGAGGGCTGATCAAGGGGAGGGGGAGGAGGGAGCCCCACCTAGCCTCTGGGGCGGGGCAGCGGCGGGTAGGGGGGAAGGAGGGGAGTGGGCGTGCCCGGGAGGGAAGAGGGGGGCGCGGCCCCGAGGATCCTCCCGCGAGGAGGCCTGGAGGGCTCGCTCTCCGGCTGCAGCCCCCCATTCCACGCCTGAGGGGTGGGAGGGGGGGGCGGCGCCGCGTAGGGAGGGGCGGGGGGTGGGCGCTGCCCGGCCTGGCCGCTCCCTTCCTCCTCCTCCTCCCCCTCTTCCTCTTCCTCCTCCTTCTCCGCCGCCGCTCGGGGCTCCCTCCACCCACCCACCCACCCACCCACCCATCCACCCCCGGTGCCCGTCCCTCTGCCTGGTCCGCCCGGAAGTCTGGGGCTGTGCCTGCCTTCTCCCTCCCCCTCCCCGCCAACATGGCCGCGAAGTCGGATGGCCAGGCGGCCGCCGCGCCCCGCTGCTCCTCGCCCGCGGCCCTCCTGCGCCGGGAAGGCTCCGAGGCGGGCAGCCTCCCGCGGGGGGCCAGGCGGGCTCCGGGCAGCCCGGCCACCGCTTCCTCCTGCTCCTCCGCCCCGCCGCCTCCCTTCCTCCCTCCCCTGCTTCCTCCTCCTCCTCCTCCTCTCCTGCCGGTGCCGGTGCCCGGGCCGCGGGGCCGCGCCTACAGCCTGCGGGATTGCTGCTGGGTGCTGGGCGCCTTGTTGGTCTTCTTCTCGGACGGCGCCAGCGACCTGTGGCTGGCGGCCGACTACTACCTGCGGGGCGACTACTGGTGGTTTGGGCTGACGCTGCTCTTCGTGCTGCTGCCGTCGCTGGTGGTGCAGCTGCTCAGCTTCAGGTGGTTCGTCTACGACTTCGGCGCCGCCTCGCCCACCGCCGCCGCCGCCGCCGCCGCCTTCAGCACCAAGGACAGCGCCGCCGCCTCGGCCGCCGCCGCAGCCGCCGCCGCCGCGCCCCGCCTGGGCTGCTGCCGCCTCTGCGTCTGGATCCTGCAGGGCCTCATCCACCTGCTCCAGCTGGGCCAGGTCTGGAGGTAGGCCAGCCGCCGCGCCCCATGGGCTAGGGGGTCCTTGGGTGGGCGAGGGGGCAGAGCCGGGCGACTCTGGCCCAGTCCTGGGGCTTGGGGGTGTTTATCCGCGTCCCCAGCCGCTCCTCGTGACTCGCGCAGGGTCCCCGGGTGATGGGGTCGCTGTTGGAGACCTTCCCTGATCAGCAAAGTTACTGGGTTTGCTTAATGACCACGTGATTCACTTAGCGACCAGCTCAAAATGGGTTCTAAAATTGAGCGTGACTCGTTTTATCACTTGGAGGTAGAGGCTGGCACTCATTCATCTACTCCAGCTCGGCCAGGTCTGGAGGTAGGCCAGCCGCCGTGATCCATGAGCTAGAGGGTCCTTGAGGTGTGGGGGGAGTCGGGCGCATGTAACCCGTCCTTGGGCTTTGGGGTTATCCGTCTCTCTGGCTGCCCGGGCGTTTCTCCTGGTATTTGTGAGTTGTGCAGGGTCCCAGGGTGTTGGCATTGCTGTTGAAAACCTTCCCTGACCAGCAAAGGGGAAGCCAGGTTTGCTTAATGACCATTTGATTCGCTTAGCGACCAGCTCAAAACGGGTTCTAAAATTGAGTCCACCTCTCTTTACCACCAGAAGGGGGGGGGAGCCAGGCCCTCATTCACCTGCTCCAGCTGGGCCGGGTCTAGAGGTAGGCCAACCGCTGTGCCCCATGGGCTAGGGGATCCTTTGGGGAGGGGGGAAGAGCTGGGCGACCCTGGCCCAGTCCTGAGATTTGGGGGCTATCTGTGTCCCCGGTAGCTCCTCGGGACTTGTGCAGGGTCCCCGGGTGATGAGATCGCTCTTGGAGACTTTCCCTGACCAGCAAAGTCACTGGGGGAAGCCTGGTTCACTTAATGACCATGCGATTCACTTAGTGACCGCTGCAAAATGGGTTCTAAAATTGAGGGTTACTCTCATTCTTCTACTCCCGTTTGGCCAGGCCTGGAGGTAGGCCAGCAGCCATGCCCCATGGGCTAGGGGATCCCTGGGGGCAGAGCCAGGTGCACGTAATCCAGCCTTGGGGTTGGGGGGGTTTACCCACGCCCCCAGCTGCCCAGGGGCCTCTCCTGGCATTTGTGACTTGTGCAGGGTCCCTGGGTGATGGATTGCAGTTTGCCACCTTCCCCAACCAGCAAAGTCACTGGGGGAAGCCAGGTTCACTTAATGTCCACATGATTCGCTTAGCGACTGCTGCAAAGAGGGTTCTGAAATTGAGTGCAACTCTCTTTACGACCGGCAGGGGAGAGACAGGTCTTCATCCACCTGATCCAACTCTGCCAGGTCTGGAGGTAGACCAGCTGCCACGCCCTCAAGGGTTAGGGGACCCCTGGGGGGGGACTGTCAGGAGGGTCATGTGACCCCCCATCCTGGAGTTTCGGGTTTATCCACATTCCCAGTCACCCAGCTTCATTCCTGGCATTTGTAACTTGTGCCAGGTCCCTGAGTGATGGGACTGCTGTTGGCAATCAGCAAAATCGCTGGGGGAAGTTAAGTGTCGCTTAATGACCACACAATTCCTTAACTACTGCCACAAAAAGGCTTCTAAAATTGAGTCGGACTCCCTTTATGACCGCCTCTCTTAGCGACAGATACTCCAGTCTGTTTGGCGCTCAACCTAGCCATAAATACAACAGGAGGAGCTGGACTCTTGCCCCTGCTGTCCCCGCCCGATCGGAGTGATCGAGCCAAAGGCCCACAGCATGCGAAGGGATGGAGGGTCCCACCCCTCCCCCCAAGCAGGAGACCCTACACCATTTCTGACAGATGGCAGTCCAGTCTCTTCTTGAAAGCCTCCAGGGATGAAGCTCCCACAACTTCCGGGGAACTTCTGTTCCATCGGTTGATGGTTCTCACTGTCAGAAAGTTCCTCCTTATTTCCAGGTTGAATCTCTCCTTGGTCAGTTTCCATCCATCCTTCCTTGTCTGGCCTTGGGGTGCTTTAGGAAATAGCTTGACCCCCTTCTTCTCTGGGGCAGCCCCTCAAATATTGGAAGACTTCTATCATGTCTCTCCTGGTCCTTCTCTTCCCTAGACCAGCCAGGCCCAGTTCCTGCAACCGTTCATCGCATGTTTTAGTATCCAGGCCTTTGATCATCTTAGATAGATTCAGATTAACAGAGTTGGAAGGGACCTTGTAGGTCATCTAGTCCAACCCCACCCCATCCCCAAGCAGGAGACCCTACACCATTTCTGACACCATTCCAGTCTCTTCTTGAAAGCCTCCAGAGATGAAGCTCCCACAACTTCTGAAGGCAACTTCTGTTCCATGGGTTCATTGTCCTCACTGTCGGGAAATTCCTCCTTGTTTACAAGTTGAATCTCTCCTTGGTCAGTTTCCATCCATTATTCCTTGTCTGGCCTTCGGGTCCTTTGGAGAACAGCTTGACCCCTTCCTCTCTGGGGCAGCCCCTCCAATACTGGAAGATGCTCTCTTGTCTCCCCTGGTCCTTCTCTTCCCTAGACTAGCCAGGCCCAGTTCCTGCAACCGTTCATCGTATGTTTGAGCCTCCAGTCCCCTAATCCTCTTTTTTTGCTCTTCTCTGCACTCTTTCTAGAGTCTCAACATCTTGTTTATAGTGTGGTGACCAAAACTGGATGCAGGATTCTAGATGTGGTCCTTGTGCCTTTTTTGGAAGGGCAGAGAGTGGAAAAGGGATTGCATCAGAAACACTTGCCGAAAGACAGATGGGAAGGGTCTCTCCTTCGCTTCCCATTTGCTGCTAGGCAGCTTGGAGAGGGGAGGGAGCTCTGGGGAGGCATTGACCTCTGAGCCCACTCCCTGGCTAATGGCTGAATGGGGACTTCGCGGCTCCTCCTCTCCCCGAGGCTGACATACTGAGCCAAACGTAAGAGCTTCCGAGCCAAATTGCCCAATCGCTCTGGAAGGCTGGCCTAGTAAAGAAGCCAGTGGTTCCAACTCAACTCCCAGAAGACGAGATGCACAGGATGCCGAGATGCATGTGAAGGAGGCAACCCTTTGCAGCGTGGAGGGGATGTGGCTGCCTTAAATGGCTGCGGAGGGCAGCTACCCCCCCCCACCACATTCCCCTTTCTGCCAGGGGTGAAATTGAGCAGCTTCTGGAGAACTGGTAGCGGAAAAATTGAGTAGTTCGGAGAACCGGCAAATACCTCCTCTGGCTGGCCCCAGCGTTGGGTGTTAATGGGGGTTTTGTAGTATCCTTCCCCTGCCACGCCCACCAAGCCACGCCCACAGAACCGGTAGTTTTAAAAAAATGTGAATTTCTCCTGCCCAAGCAGGAGACCTGACACCATTTCTGACAGATGGCAGTCCAGTCTTGAAAGCCTCCAGTGATGAAGCTCCCACAACTTCTGAAGGCAACTTCTGTTCCATGGGTTGATGGTTCTCACTGTCGGGAAATTCCTCCTTGTTTCCAGGTTGAATCTCCCCTTGTTCAGTTTCCATCCATTCTTCCTTGTCTGGCCTTTGGGTGCTTTAGGAAATAA
The DNA here is from genome assembly GCF_051295495.1 of Thamnophis sirtalis. NCBI lineage: Eukaryota > Metazoa > Chordata > Lepidosauria > Squamata > Natricidae > Thamnophis > Thamnophis sirtalis. The sequence continues at coordinate 95,596,072 of NW_028261387.1, forward strand.
CTTGAGCCCCTTCCTCTCTGGGGCAGCCCCTCAAATATTGGAAGACTTCTATCGTGTCTCTCCTGGTCCTTCTCTTCACTAGACTAGCCAGGCCCAGTTCCTGCAACCGTTCATCGTAGGTTTTAGTATCCAGGCCTTTGAGCATCTTAGATAGATTCAGATTAACAGAGTTGGAAGGGACCTTATAGGTCATCTAGTCCACCACCACCCCAAGCAGGAGACCCTACACCATTTCTGACACCATTCCAGTCTCTTCTGGAAAGCCTCCAGGGATGAAGCTCCCACAACTTCTGAAGGCAACTTCTGTTCCGTGGGTTGATTGTCCTCACTGTCGGGAAATTCCTCCTTGTTTACAAGTTGAATCTCTCCTGGATCAGTTTCCATCCATTATTCCTTGTCTGGCCTTCGGGTGCTTTAGGAAATAGCTTGACCCCCTTCCTCTCTGGGGCAGCCCCTCAAATATTGGAAGACTTCTATCATGTCTCTCCTGGTCCTTCTCTTCCCTAGACCAGCCAGGCCCAGTTCCTGCAACCGTTCATCGCATGTTTTAGTATCCAGGCCTTTGATCATCTTAGATAGATTCAGATTAACAGAAGGGACCTTGTAGGTCATCTAGTCCAACCCCTCCCCCCGCTCAAGCAGGAGACCCTACACCATTTATGGGAGATGGCCGTCCAGTCTCTTCTTGAAAGCCTCCAGTGATGAAGCTCCCACAACTTCTGAGGGCAACTTCTGTTCCATCAGTTGACTGTTCTCACTGTCAGAAAAGATGATCCAGGGAAAATATTCGAGAGTGGTGAAATGAATAGGTTAACCCTTGCAATTAAATAAAAGCAGCAATCTGAATATTATAGCATATGGGAACTATTCTGCCAGTGATTAGAGAATAAATTCGAAAGTCAGAAACGAAAGTAGTTTAGTGAGATATAGGAAATATATCAATAAAGTTGGTAAATAATTTAAGAAGAGGATTGTTATAGCATTAGATCTATTGTGCATGTTAATATTAAGTTATGAGTAGATAATATGGTCATAAATGTTAGTTGTTATTGCATAAAGTATTTGTAACCCAGGCGCCACAGTGTTTAATGGAAGATGGATTGTTCGTATTAAAATAAAATAAAATAAAATCTATAAAAAAAAAGAAAGAAAGAAAGAGAAAGACAGAAGGACAAGAGAAAAGAAAGAAAGAAAGAAAGGAAGGAAGGAAGAAAGGAAGGAAGGAAGGAAGAAAGAAAGAAAGAAAGAAAGAAAGAAAGAAAGAAAGAAAGAAAGAAAGAAAGAAAGGAAGGATGCTCAAAGGACTCTTGCCTTGGACAAAGGGTTGGAATAGATGACCTCTGAGGTCCCTTCCAGCTGTCAAGATTCCAAGTAATACATCCCCAGCAATAAGAACTCCCAGGCAGGCATATTCCTCAAAGAACAGTTTCTTGGGACATATCCCCCCAGACTACCAGTATTTTGAATGGGAGGAAATGTGGTGTCTATGGCACTCTGCACATGTTGCTACAATACTTCACATCTTCCCTCCAGAAATCAGGTTTATTTCAGGTCTGTTATATTTATATTTAAAGTCACAACCCCTGGTATGCCCAAATATGGGAGGAAGGTCACACTTCCATTCTCTGTCCATCGGCTCGTCACAAGAGACCATCCAGACAGAAACCCAATATTTTTTACTGTTGCCTTTTTGTTACATTTGTTATATTTGTGCTGATAAATAAATAAAGGAAGACTAGTATAGATCTATTTCAAGCTATTTAGCTCTCATCAGCTAGCCATACCCTTGCTGGGAATCGAATCTGTGCTCTATTGCCTCTTAGGCAGATGTGTTAACCATTGAGCTACAGGGCTCGACTCCTTATCAGCCAGGCCAGGCATGAAAAGGCATGAAAATCTTGGTTTTGCCATCCCAAGCCTTCGGTTCGGATAGCCCAGTTTTTGGATGTGGTTATGTTAAAAGGGTGTTCTTGGCAGTTTGGCTATTTTAGGTGGTTTCCGTAAGGTTTATTCGGCTGTTAAATGTTACGGGTCATCCTTGGCCACAGTCGAGCCCAAAGTTGCTAAGTGAACCATTCCTTAAGTGAGTTCTGCCTCTCTTTATGACCTTTTGCCTCTGTTGCTAAGTGAAGCACAGCAGTGGGTAAGTTAGTCACACCGTCATTAAGCGAATCAGGCTTCCCCATTGTCTTTGCTTGTTGGAAGGTCGCAAAAGCGGATCACGTGACACCCCCCCCCCCCCGAGACCCTGCAGCCGTCATAAAATGAGTCAGTGGCCAAGCATTTAAATTTTGATCACGTAGCCACAGGAATGTTACAAGGGTCGTAAGCGTGAAAAACGGTGCTAGGTCCCTTTTATTCAGTGCTGTCGTAACTTCGAGCAGTCACTAAACAAACTTGTAAGTCGAGGACTACCTGTATATGGTTCTGAAGAATATCTCCAGGCGACACGTCTGTTTGAGAATGCAGGAGAGCTGAGAAAGTTCTACTTGTTGTGTAGGGCACAGAGATATCCATTATCCTGCAGCCGTGTTTCTCAACTTCACAACTTGGAAATGGGTGGACTTCAACTCCCAGAATTCCCCACCCAGAAATGTTTAATTCTGGGAGTTGAAGTCCACCCCTCTTAAAGCCTGCTGGCTGGGGAATTCTGGGAGTGGAAGTCCTCCCATATTAAAGCCTGCTGGCTGGGGAATTCCGGGAGGGGAAGTCCTCCCCTCTTAAAGCCTGCTGCCTGGGGAATTCTGGGAGTGGAAGTCCACCCATCTTAAAGCCTGCTGGCTGGGGAATTCTGGGAGTTGAAGTCCTGCCATCTTAAAGCCTGCTGGCTGGGGAATTCTGGGAGGGGAAGTCCACCCCTCTTAAAGCCTGCTGGCTGGGGAATTCTGGGAGTTGAAGTCCACCCCTCTTAAAGCCTGCTGGCTGGGGAATTCTGGGAGGGGAAGTCCTCCCATCTGAAAGCCTGCTGGCTGGGGAATTCTGGGAGTGGAAGTCCATTCATCTTAAAGCCTGCTGGCTGGGGAATTCTGGGAGTTGAAGTCCATCCATATTAAAGCCTGCTGGCTGGGGAATTCTGGGAGTTGAAGTCTACCCCTCTTAAAGCCTGCTGGCTGGGGAATTCTGGGAGTGGAAGTCCATCCATATTAAAGCCTGCTGACTGGAGAATTCTGGGAGTCCATCCATATTAAAGCCTACTAGCTGGGGAATTCTGGGAGTGGAAGTCCACCCGTCTCAAAGTTGCCAAATTGAGAAACACCGTGCTACAGAATGCAGCAAGGGGATGGCCATGCCTGGAATACAAGAGGGACGTCCATGCTGTGAGGACTTGGCGAGGCTGGGCATTGTTCCAGTGGTGCCAGCAATGGCTGAGTGGTGCCCATGACGACATTCTGGTCTCACTGTGACTTCTGACCCCCCTTTTCGGATGGTCAGCAGCCCGGTGATATTGGGGTTGAAACGTCCGGCTGTTTTCATCTTTGGATTTTGAGAAGCTTTAGAGGATAAAGCAACGGTCTTAAATCCTGAACTCATTTTCTTCCTTAATCCCACCCAAATGCCACAATCACACCGTTTGGCGGTGGCTGGGATTTTAAGCAAGCAGAATCTCTGCCTTGAAACCTTACCTTTTTTTTGGGGGGGGGGAATGCTGGTTTGTGGCTTCCAAGCTCTTTGGTCCCCGCAAGGAGAGTTTTTCATCCTTTATCCATCTTTCCAAAGTTTGGAAGCTGCCAATGAAAGTTTGCGTATAACTTTAAGTTGCTGCCAAGCCAGGTTAACAAGTCCAGTTTTCTAAACGAGGAAGGGTTTGTGGTTTAGTGTTGTGTAGAAGCAGGCAAGCGTGGTTTATTTGATCGATAAGCCAATGTTAAACCGGATTTGGGTTCCCAAGAGTTGCAAATGCGGGAGGAAGGCCACCGTAACCCATAATAGGGGCAACTTTCCTTGGAATCTTTCAGAAGAAACTTCATGGGAATCCATGTGAGGAGGGAGGAACGGAGGGAGGGAGGGAAGGAGAGGGAGGAGGGAAGGAGAGAGGGGGAGGGAAGGAGAAAAGAATGGAGGGAGGGAGAAAAGAGAGAAGGAAGGAAGGAGGGAAAGGAAGTGAGAGGACGCGAGGGACAGAGGAAGGGAGGAAGGAGGGAGACGGAAGGAAAGAAGGCAGGAGGAAGGGGAGGAAGGAATGGAGGAAGGAAAGAAAGAGGGACAGGGAGAAGGAAGGAAAGAAGGCAGGAGGAAGGGGAGAAAGGAGGGGAGGGAGAGAATGAGGAAGGAAGGCGGGACAGGGAGGGGGAAGGAAAGAAGGCAGAAGGAAGGAGAGGGAGGGAGGGCGGGAGGAAGGAAGAGAGGAAGCGAGGGAGAGAAGAAGGGAGGGAGGAAGAAAAGGGAGGAAGGAAGGAAGAATGGGGGAAGAAGAAGGAAGGAGGGAGAGTAAACGAGGGAGAAATGGAAGGAAGGAAGGAAGGAAGGGAGGGAGGGAGGAGGGACAGGGATGGGGAGGAAAAGAAGGCAGGAGGAAGGGGAGGGAGAAAGGAAGGAAGGAGAGGAAGCAAGGGAGAGAAGAAGGGAGGAAGGAAGGAGATAAAGTGAGGGGGAGGGGGAAGGACAGAAGGAAGGAGAGGGTGGGAGAAAGAAAGGAAGGAAGGAAGGAGAAGAAGCAAGGAAGAGAAGAAAGGAGGGAGGGAGGGGAAAGGAAAGAAGGAGGAAGGGAGGAAGAATGGGGGAAGAAGAAGGAAGGAGGGAGAGAAGTAGGGGAGGGAGAGACGAAGAAAGGAAGGAGAGAGGGAAGGAAAGAACAACAGGACGGAGCCAATGAGAGTCTTTTCTCTCCGAATCCAGCCTTGGCCCTCACTTAACCCGGGATCTTTGCAATGAGACCGGGTATAAATAGAAGCCCTTCTGCGGCAAGGAGTCCTCGACCTACGACCACAAGTGAGCCTAGAATTTCTGTCGCTAAGCGAGACTCATTTGCTAAATGGGTCTTGCTCCATTTTACAACCTTTCCTGCCGCCATTGTTCAGCGGGTCACTGCTGTGGTTCAGTTAGTCACACGGTTGTTAAGCGAATCTGGCTTCCCCATTGACTCGGTTTAGGTCGCAAAAGGGAATCGCGTGACCCCCCCCGGGACACTCCAACCGTCGTAAATGTGAGCCAGTTGCCAAGTGTCCCAGTTTTGATCACATGACCCCGAGGATACTGCCAAGGTCATCAAGTATGAAAAACGGTCATAAGTCACCTTGCTTGTCAGAAGGTCACAAAAGGAGATTACACAACCTCGGGACACTCCAACCTTCCTTCCTCCCTCCTTCCTTTATTCCTTCATCTCTCCCTCGTTTCCTCTTCCTCCTTCCTTCTTCTTCCCCCATTCTTCCTTCCTCCCTCCCTTCTTCTCTCTCTCCCTTCTTCTCCCCCTCGCGTCCTCTCCTTCCTCTCCTCTTTCCTTCCTCCCTCCCTCCCTTTCCTTCTCCCTTCTTTCCTTCCCCCTCCCCCTCACTTTATCTCCTTCCTTCCTCCCTTCTTCTCTCCCTCGCTTCCTCTCCTTCCTTTCTCCCTCCCCTTCCTCCTGCCTTCTTTCCCTCTCCATCCCTGTCCCTCCTTCCTTCCTTCCTTCATCTCTCCCTTGTTTCCTCTCCCTCCTTCCTTCTTCTTCCCCCATTCTTCCTTCCTCCCTCCCTTCTTCTCTCTCTCCCTTCTTCTCCCCCTCGCGTCCTCTCCTTCCTCTCTTCTTTCCTTCCTCCCTCCCTCCCTTTCCTTCTGCCTTCTTTCCTTCCCCTCCCCCTCACTTTATCTCCTTCCTTCCTCCCTTCTTCTCTCCCTCGCTTCCTCTCCTTCCTTTCTCCCTCCCCTTCCTCCTGCCTTCTTTCCCTCTCCATCCCTGTCCCTCCTTCCTTCATTCCTTCATCTCTCCCTTGTTTCCTCTCCCTCCTTCCTTCTTCTTCCCCCATTCTTCCTTCTTTCCTCAATTTCCTCCCTCCCTCCCTTCTTCTCTCCCTCGCTTCCTCTTCTTCCTCTCTTCCTTCCTCCCGCCCTCCCTCCCTCTCTTTCCTTCTGCCTTCTTTCCTTCCCCCTCCCTGTCCCTCCTTCCTTCCTCATTCTCTCCCTCCCCTCCTTTCTCCCCTTCCTCCTTCCTTCTTTCCTTCCTCCCCCCTGTCCCTCCTTCTTTCCTTCCTCCCTTCCTTTCTCCCCTTCCTCCTGCCTTCTTCCCTCTCCCTCCTTCCTCTCTCCCTCATGTCATAAATCTGAGCCAGATGCCAAACCTCTGGATTTTTGCTCCCGCGACCCTGGGGAACGTTGCAACAATCATAAGTGTGAAAAACCATCATTTGTCCCTCCCCCCCCCAGTGCCGTTGAAACTTCGGTCCCTAAACCAGCTGACGTAGGTCGGGAACTTACCTGCCCTCTGGCCTGAAAACATGTTCGACTTTTGCAAAAGGGAAAATCTGCAGATATGCAGCTCAAATTCAAACACACACACCCTTTTTTTTTGACTGCGTTCACACAACTCCGGAAATCCTGGTTGAGCAAACACGACAGAACCTCCCTCCCAGGACTTTGTTTTAAAAAAAGAAAACTGTACGAAAGGAAAATATAATTTTCTGGTTCGTGCAGCCTGGGGGGAAACTAACACACACCCACACACACAAAAACACACAGACGGCCTGGGGCTTGTGTGTTGTGTGAAAGTGTCCCAACCTTGGAAAGCCTCTTCTTCCCTTGGGAAGAAAAACACCGGGGTTTTGGGACGGCTGGGTTGGTTCCAGATCCGAGACTCAGCAGAGCGAAGGTCAGAGGCGCTGGGGAGATGGATTTTTTTTCTTTAATGGGTTTTGGAAAAATTCCCAGCTTCCCAAAAAGCTCCGGTGGCCTTTTTTGCTGATGCCCTGAACGGCTTTCGGAAGCGCTGAGTGGAGAAGGAGCCAAGAAACCCGTTCGTTTTTTCCCAGCTCTTCCTTGGAAGAGGCCGGCGGCTCAGAAATGGAAAATAATATTAATATTACAGGATAATGAATGGAGGGGGGGGGAGGGAGCATCTCCCTTCCTTTCATCCCGGAAGAGCATCGCCAGACAGAATAACAAGAGTTGGAAGGGGCCTTGGAGGTCTTCTAGTCCAGCCCCCTTGCTCAAGCAGGGGGTTTTGTTCTCTATATGCAATTATAGGTATACATTCACATAGTTATTATTCTTTTTTACCTTCTTATACATTTGTCATTCCATTTACAGGGTTATAATATACCATTTGGGTTGCTTTGTTTACCATCCCTTCTGCCTGTTTTGACACCGCCTTCTTTTCCCTTTCTTCTCTCTCTCCCTCCCTTTTCTACTATCTTCCTTCCTCCTCTCCTTTCCCTTCCTTCTTCCTTTACCTCTCCCCTACTCCTCTCTTCCTCTTCCCCCTCCTACCCTCTCTCCTTCTCCCTTCATCTCCCTCTCCTCATCTCTATCTCCATTCCCTCCTCTTCCTCTCCTCTCTACCTTTCTTTTTCTATTGTTGTAGGTCCTTTCTTTTCTCCCTCCCTCCCTTCTCTCCTTCCTTCTTTCCTCTCCGTTCCCTTCCTTCTTCCCTTTCCTCTCCCCTACTCCTCTCTTCCTCTTCCCCTTCCTGCCCTCTCGCCTTCTCTCCTTCTCCCTTCCATCCTTCCTGCCCTCTCTCCTTCTCTCCTTCTCCCTTCCATCTCCCTCTCATCTCTATTCTTCTCCTTTCCTCTCCTTCTTCTTCTCTCTACTATCTCCTTTCCTTCCTTCTTCCTTCCTCTCCCCTACTGCTCTCTTCCTTTCCCCTTCCTGCTCTTCCTCCTTCTCCTTCCATCTTCCTTTCCTCACCTTATCTTCCTTCTTCTCCTCCTCCTCTCCTCTTCTCTTCCTTTCTTTTTCTGTTATTACAGGTCCTTTCTTTTCTCCTTCCCTCCCTTCTCTACTTCCTTCCTTCCTCTCTCCTTCCCCTTTCTGATTCCCTTTCCTCTCCCCTACTCCTCTCTTCCTCATCCCCTTCCTACCCTCTCTCCTTTTCTCCTTCTCCCTTCCATCTTCCTCTCCCCACCTCTACCTCCCTTCCCCTCTTTTTCTCCTCTCCTCCTCTCTTCCTTTCTTTTTCTATTGTTACAGGTCCTTTCTTTTCTCCCTCCCTCGTTTCTCTACTTCTTTCCTTCCTCCTCTCCTTTCCCTTCCTTCTCTTACCTCTCCCCTACTCCTCTTTTCCCCTTCCTACTCTCTCTCCTTCTTCCTTCCATATTCCTTTCCTCACCTCTATCTTCCTTTTCTCCTCTTCCTCTCCTCCTCTCTTCCTTTCTTTTTCTATTGTTGCAGGTCCTTTCTTTTCTCCCTCCCTCCCTTCTCTACTTCCTTCCTTCCTTCCTCTCCATTCCCTTCCTTCTTCCCTTTTCTCTACTCTACTCCTCTCTTCCTCTTCCCCTTCCTGCCCTCTCTCCTTCTCTCCTTCTCCCTTCCATCTTCCTCTCCTCACCTCTTATCTTCCTTCCGTCCTCTTCCTCTCCTCCTCTCTTCCTTTCTTTTTCTATTATTGCAGGTCCTTTCTTTTCTCTCTCCCTCCTCTACTTTCTTCCTTCCTCCTCTCCTTTCCCTTCCTTCTTCTCTTACCTCTCCCCTACTCCTTTCTTCCCCTTCCTACTCTCTCTCCTTCTTCCTTCCATATTCCTTTCCTCACCTCTATCTTCCTTCCCTCTTCTTCCTCTCCTCTCCTCCTCTTCCTTCCTTTTTCTATTGTTGTAGGTGTCTCTTCCGGCTCTTAATTTTTATTTTTCTTGGGGTGATATTTCCGGAAACCCAAAAATAGTTGAATATCGTTTCTTGTTCCCTTTCCTTCTCAAATCTATCCTGATTATGTTTCCCCACTTTATATCTTACTTTTGAATATATACTTACTATTTTCTTTCCTATTTCCCCCCCTTTACCCCTCCACATTTGCTTCTTAATGGCGTATGATCTGGGTTCCATATACACTTTAACATTTCATCTTCGTCTCTTAATTTTAATTATCTTCAAAGTTTGGGGTGATTTTTTTCCCAAGGGAGTGTGTAGAGTACAGATACGTCTGGCTACCTAAAACGCCAAAAGAGAGGATGGGCGGAAAAAGGTGTTTTATTTTCGATGCTTTCCAGGAAGAATGCGGCCGAATTGAGCCAACAACCTTGGCCGATGACCTCTACGCATCACGCCAATTCTGGGAGAATATCAACGGCACACCCCCCCCCCCCAAATGCAGATCCTGCCTTTACAAGGCGCCGGATTTCACCGAGAGTATTTTCTCCGGTGAATTAAAGCAATCAGTCACCGATCCAGAAATGTCAAGTGGTTAATCGCTGAATCCCAACGAGGCTCGCGTATCTCAAGAAGGCACAGCTGCATAAATATTCCCACCTAGCCCCCCCCGCCGCCCACGCAGTTCTGATGATCTAGATTTCATTAAAAGCCTGATTATTTTTATAAATGATGCATGTTTTTTTTTAAAAACTCTATTTTTCCTCTTTTTCCCCACCCTCTTTCTCGCCTTAAAAATATAGTCCTTTTGCATCGCCATGGTGGGAATTGGGAAATGACCTTAAAGCAGGGATGTCCGAACTTGGGAACTTTAAGACTTGTGGACTTCAACTCCCAGAATTCCCCAGCCAGCCATGCATGGCTGGCTGGGGAATTCTGGGAGTTGAAGTCCACAAGTCTTAAAGTTCCCAAGTTTGAACATCCCTGCCTTAAAGGCATTCCTCTTTGTTCCTGCCCATTTTCCCCCCTGATACGGAGACAGATTCTGGTTGGTTGATTTTATTTTACCTTTTCCTGGGCGTATACAGATGGTTCTCGACTTGAAACAACTCATTTAGCGACCGTTCAAATTTACAACGGCATTGAAAAAGGTGAATTATGACCGTTTTCCGTACTGACCACTGTTGTCGCTTCCTGCGATCAGAATTGTCAGTCCCGTGATCCAAATTCCCACGCTTGCCAACCAACTCGCGATTATGACGGTTGCCGTGTCCCAGGTTTTCAAGTGATCCTCTTCTTCTGACAAGCAAGGGGCGGGGAGCTAGATTCACTTAACAACCGTGTTATTAACTTATCAACTGCAGGGATTCACTTAACAACGGTGACGGGAAAGGTTGTAAAATGGGACAAAATTCACAGAGCGGCTGTCTCACTTAGCAAGGGAATTTTTGGGCTCCATGGCGGTCGTGGTCGGGGCCAAGCGTCGGAATTTTGATCCTGCGATTGCACTGGTCATAAGTGTGAAAAAGAGTCATAAGCCCCTTTCCCCAGTGCCGTTGTAACTTTGGTCACTAAATGGATGGTTGTAAGTCGAGGACTACCTGTCTTTATGACGGTTGCTGTTGTAACTTCGGTCACTAAATGGATGGTTGTAAGTCGAGGACTACCTGTCTTCATGACGGTTGCTGTTGTAACTTCAGTCACTAAATGGATGGTTGTAAGTCGAGGACTACCTGTCTTTATGACGGTGGCAGCATCCACGGGGTCACGCGATCCCACTTTTGCGACCTTCTGACCAGCCAAGTCAAGGGGGGAAGCCGGATTCACTTTACGTCCATGTGACTAACTTAACAACGGCAGTGCTTCGCTTAAGCGAAGGTCGTAAACTGGGACAAAACTCACTGAACGACTATCTCGCTGGGCAGAAATGTGGGGCTGCGTTGCGGCCGTATAGTCGAGGACCACCTGTGCCCGCCTCCCTCTCTCCCCCCCGTCCTTTCCCGCAGGTACCTGAGGACCCTCTACCTGGGCCTCCAGAGCCGCTGGCAGTCGGAGCATCGCCAGCGCCACTTCTACTGGAGGATGATGTTCGAATGTGCCGACGTCAGCATGTTGCGCCTCCTGGAGACCTTCCTCAAGAGCGCCCCCCAACTGGTGCTGCAGCTGAGCATCATGGTGCAACAGAAGAGGATCTACCCACTCCAGGGTAAGCGGAGGGGGGGGGCGTGGGTGGGAGGGAAGGGGGGGTGAGACACCTGGAGAAGGTGAGAGCAAGGCCAGAGAGAGAGAGAGAGGGAGAGAGAGAGGTAGGTAGGTAGGTAGGTAGGTAGGTAGGTAGGTAGGTAGATAGATAGATAGATAGATAGATAGATAGATAGATAGATAGATAGATAGATAGATAGGGAGAGGGAGAGAGAGGGGGAGAGAGAGAGAGGGAGAGAGAGAGGTAAGTAGGTAGGTAGGTAGGTTGGTTGATGGATAGATAGATAGATAGATAGATAGATAGATAGATAGATAGGGAGAGAGAGAGAGAGGGAGAGAGGGAGGTAAGTAGGTAGGTAGGTTGATAGATAGATAGATAGATAGATAGATAGATAGATAGATAGATAGATAGATAGATAGATAGATAGATAGATAGATAGATAGATAGACAGACAGACAGACAGATAGATAGGGAGAGAGAGAGAGAGGGAGAGAGAGGGAGAGAGAGAGGTAAGTAGGTAGGTAGGTTGGTTGGTTGATGGATAGATAGATAGATAGATAGATAGATAGATAGATAGATAGATAGAGAGAGAGAGAGAGAGGGAGAGAGGGAGGTAAGTAGGTAGGTAGGTTGATAGATAGATAGATAGATAGATAGATAGATAGATAGATAGACAGACAGATAGATAGGGAGAGAGAGAGAGAGGGAGAGAGAGGGAGAGAGAGAGGTAAGTAGGTAGGTAGGTTGGTTGGTTGATGGATAGATAGAGAGAGAGAGGGAGAGGGAGGGAGAGAGAGGGAGAGAGAGGGAGAGAGAGAGGTAAGTAGGTAGGTAGGTAGGTAGGTAGGTTGATAGATAGATAGATAGATAGATAGATAGATAGATAGATAGATAGATAGATAGATAGATAGATAGATGATAGATAGATAGATAGATAGATAGGGAGAGAGAGAGAGAGGGAGAGAGAGGGAGAGAGGTAAGTAGGTAGGTAGGTCTGGGGGGGAAGAGCCGAGGTGGCGCAGTGGTTAGGGTGCAGTACTGCAGGCCACTTCAGCTGACTGCTAGTTCAGCAGTTCAGCGGTTCTAATCTCACCGGCTCAGGGTTGACTCAGCCTTCCATCCTTCCGAGGTGGGTGAAATGAGGACCCAGACTGTGGGGGCGATATGCTGACTCTGTAAACCGCTTAGAGAGGGCTGAAAGCCCTATGAAGCGGTATATAAGTCTAACTGCTATTGCTATTGCTAAGAGATCTCTCCACTAGGTGAACTCAGAATAAATTAGGAATCGGGGAACCTCCTTGCCATTCTCTGAACTTGGTTGCTTTCTTGCAGACGTTTCATGAGCTGATTGGGTAATATCATCAGTGCTAGAAAGGAGTGGGGTTTGCGGAGAGGAAGAAGAGGTAATGGTACAGGAAGAGGAGGAGGAAGAGGAGGAGGACTGCGGGGTCCTTGAAGCTCTCTGAGCTTGGTGGTTTTCTTGCAGACGTTCCATAACCCAACTAGGGAACATCATCAGGGCTAGAAGGGAGGGGGGTATGTGGAGGAGGAGGAGGACGAGAAGGAGGAGGAGGAGGACTGTGGGTTCCTTGGTGCTCTCTGAACTTGGTTGCTTTCTTGAAGACATTTCATGACCTGGGTAAGTAACATCATCAGTGCTAGAAAGGAGTGGAGTATTTTTGGAGAGGAGGAAGAGGTAATGGTGCAGGAAGAGGAGGAGGAAGAGGAGGAGGAGGAGGAGAAGGACTATAGGGTTCTTGGTACTCTCTGAGCTTGGTAGTTTTCTTGCAGACATTCCATAACCCAACTAGGGAACATCATCAGGGCTAAAAGGGAGTGGGGTTTGAGAAGGGTGGAATTGCAGAGAGGAGGAAGAGGAGGACTGTAGATCCTGGGTGCTGCAGATTTGAACAGTGAGGAGGTTGGGGAGGAAGATGGGCCACTCCTGGAGCCTGGGGAAGGCTCTGATGAGGGCTCTGTGTCGGAGGGAGAGAGGGGGCCGTCTGGCCGTGATTAGGTGCCTTCGGAGCTAGACAGCAGTGAGGCAGAGGACCAGCGGGAGCCTGTTCCCAGTATGCACATGCGCAGAGTTGCCAGAAGAACAGTTGAGAAATCAGGGTAGACTTGGGAGTAAAGCCACAGGTGGACGGTGAATAGTCCCTCCCAGAGGAAATAAAAGAGGAGAGAAAGGGGAGGGGGCTTTTGCAGGAAACAATGCGTTCGTTCATTAGATTCGTTTCAGGAGTGTGAAGATCTGTCCGTGAATCTCAGAGACTCTGTGCCCAGCCTTTCCTTACACAGCACCTCATTTGGGAAGTATTGACATGGCAGTTTTCCAAGCTAGATAAGGTCTGTGGTCATAAATACTCCTTTGAAAGACTGTTTGCCAGGCCTTGGCTGAAGGGGAATGAGAGGAATACACATTCGTTTAATGAAAGGGGTTTCGTGGGGATCAGGACTCTGTCTCGTGCTGTTCGGGGAAGCCTCGGTCAGAACACCTTCAATGATACCTTGTCTTCTGCCTAATGTGTTGTTCCCCTTTGTCTCTCCGTTCCTCTCGGGAAGGTCTGTCAGCTTCCGCCTCGCTGGTGTCCCTGGCGTGGACCTTGGCCTCTTACCAAAAGGTGCTCCGGGATTCCCGGGAAGACAAGATGCCCATGTCCTACAAAGGTGCGATGGTCCAAGTCCTGTGGCACCTCTTCACCATCGCCGCCCGAGCCATCGCCTTCGCCCTCTTCGCCTCAGTCTTTCAGCTCTACTTCGGCATCTTCATCGTCACCCACTGGTGCATCATGACCTTCTGGATCATCCAAGGCGAGACGGATTTCTGCATGTCCAAGTGGGAGGAGATCATCTACAACATGGTGGTGGGCATCATCTACATCTTCTGCTGGTTCAACGTCAAGGAAGGCCGCAGCCGTTGCCGCATGTCCATCTACTACGTCATCACCCTGCTGGAGAACGCCGCGCTGACGGGCCTCTGGTACTGGTTCCGCGAACAGTACGTCATCTCCGAGTTCTACGCCTTGATCATCGTCTGCGTGGTGGCCTCCAGCTTCGCTTTGGGGGTCTTCTTCATGTTCATCTACTACTGCCTCTTGCACCCCAGCGGAACCATTTTCGGGGCCCAGAACACTAGCTGCCTCTGCGGGGAAGAGTCCACCGCCGTACCCCGGGCTACTGGGCCTCCGCCGGATGTCATCACCAGTCCGCCGCGCTCCTTGCCGAGGACTACAGAACGAGAGGGGATCCCGGGCGACCGAGACAGCTGCGGGCCGGTCTTTCAGGTCAGGCCCAGCATGCCTTCCACCCCCATAGCTCGGGCCCCACGGACAGAAGGGCCTGTTATTCGCATCGATTTGCCACGGAAGAAGTACCCCGCCTGGGACGCCCATTTCATAGACAGGCGTCTCCGTAAGACCATCCTCGCTCTTGAGTACACCTCTCCGGCCACGCCGCGCCTGCAGTATCGCAGCATGGGGGTGTCGCAGGAGCTGTTGGAATATGAGACCACGGTGTGAGCTGGCCAGGAGGGACCCTTCCAGGGTTTGTGGGCTGAACCTGGGTCCAAGAAGCCCAAGTGAGCAGGCCTTGGGACCATCCAGGTTCCTTTTTTGGGTGGGACAGCGGGAGTGGCAGGAAGCATCAGGATGTCCCAATTCTCACATCACGATATTCGGTTTAATTCCTCCTTCACATGATACGGACGGCTCGTGGCTCCCCCGTATAATGGTGGTCAACTGGTGCTATTTGCTGTTCTCTCAGCTCATTGTCTGGGATATGCATTGGGTGGGTTGTGGACGCCCTCCCCCCCATCCTTGTGGGCAGGCCCCCTGTTTATCCTCCCCCCGAGGTGCATTCCAAGAGGGACCCTATTTCCCAGCCAAGCTTCTCTCCAAATACCTCACTGTGACTTGAGCCAAGGCCACCAAGGGCTTCTCTTATTTCCGGTGCCCAAGAAGCGGTTGGCTGGGAGTGGGTGGGTGACATGAGCAGAGGGGGGCCATCTCTGTGGGGAGTCTGGGGGGGGCTGGGGGAGGTGACGGGAACCGCAGAGCCCAAGGGAATCTTAGAATGAGATGGGAAGACACTTATAAACAGGAGGAGACATGGATTTTAGGCTGTGAGCTACTTTCTGGCAATTGTGGGGGGTGGGATTTGGTCCCAGGACTGGGCATCGGTGGGTGCTTTCCTTTCTTCTGGAAAAAGGCCAGGGGGAAACTGGCAGGTTTTTACACCGAAAACAGAGCTGGGGTACAGAGGTAGCACCGTTCACCCCGTTTTCAACTCGTCCGCCAATTGAACAGAAAGATTTCCCAAGACAGCGTATCCAGCAGACACAACATGTCGGGGAGGGCAGATTCTGGATTTGGGGAAGGGTCCGTAGTGCTGTTAAGTATGCTTTTTCACCAGATGGGGGAGGAGGGGGCAGGAAACACCCTTCATTGCCCCCTTTCCTATTGATATTTGTCCGTCCACAAATGAACGAGAGGGATTCCTGAAGGAGCCGATCCGATTCTAGGGACCCCCCCTGGATCGAAATTGTGCCATGAAACCCGAGCTTTTAGTGAGTATTAAAAAGGGTGGGGTGAGGGTGGGGTGGGGTTCTTATGATTGTTATTGAAGGAGGGGGTGTTAGTATTATCCTTCCAATGGGCAGGCTCCAGGTGGGGTGGGAATGGTATGTGCGAATGGCTTGGAAGAGGGAAGAAGAGAGGCTGTCTAAGGCAGTGTTTCTCAACCTTGGCAACTTGAAGATGTCTGGACTTCAACTCCCAGAATTCCCCAGCCAGCGAATGCTGGCTGGGGAATTCTGGGAGTTGAAGTCCAGACATCTTCAAGTTGCCAAGGTTGAGAAACACTGGTCTAAGGAACAATTGCCATATTTTTCGGACTATAAGACGCACCAAGATTTCGAAGAGGTAAGTAAGAAAAACAAAGTTTTTGTCCTTCCCGGCCCCCCAGGAGCACTCTGCAGGCTTCAGCAGAGCTGGAGGAAGGCAGAAAATGGGCCATAAATGTGGGGGGGGTGTCTTTCCCCAGCCCTGCTGAAGCCTGCCCAGTGCTGCTGGGGGCTGGGGGAGGGCAAAAACGCCTCCGTTTTTCACCTGTTTTTTTTTGTAAAAATGGGATGTGGGGGACCGGCTGCGGGAGGCTGTATTCGGTGTATAAGACACATCAACATTTCCACGCTCTTTTAGGGAAGAAAACGGTGCGTCTTATAGTCCCAAAAATATGGTAGATAAGAGACGGCTTAAGCCTGAGATACAAAATGGTTGCAGGAATGGAACGGAATTGAATTGGATTGAATACAGGTAGTCCTCGACTTACAACAGTTCATTTAATCACCCTTCAAATTTACAACGGCGGAAAAAGTGACCTGACCTTTGTCCACACTCTTCCACATTGTCGCACCCCCATGTTCGTGTGTGATCAAAATTCAGACGCTTGGCAACTGGCTCATATTTATGACAGTCACAGCGTCCCGGGGTCAGGCGACCTCCACGTGGGACCTTCCGACCAGCAAAATCAACGGTGGAAGCCGGATTCCTTTAACCACCGTGTCCCTAACTTAATGACGTCAGTGATTCATTGAACAAACGTGGCAAGAAGGGTCGTGAAAACGGGGCGAAATTCGCTTAACAAATGTCTCGCTTGGCGACAGAAATTTGGGGCTCAATTGCCGTCGTAAGCCGAGAACTGCCTGTACTTGATTTGGCCAAGTGTGACTAGACACACCAGGAAATTTGTCCCTGGTACGGAAGGACACGGGAAGAGGATGAGGAGCGAAACCTTCCCTAGTTTCTCAGGCTGTATAGGAGACGGTGGAGATTTGTAGCTTCAGATTTGCAAGATGGGGAGTGAGGCCGGACCGCAAACACAACCAGATGGACTGATTCTATTTTACTGTAAGGCTACATTAACACAATCTTGCAAGTCACCTTTACATCCTGAGAAACTAGGGAGGGTGGTCCCTTCTAAGCTTCGTTCTCTTCTGGCCCGCTGGCGGCCAGTGGAGCTGGCCGCAGAGTGGGACAGTGAGGAGGTTGGGGAGGAACCTGGGCCAGTCCTGGGGGCCGAGGAAAGCTCAGACGAGGGCTCTGCGTCAGAGGCAGAGAGGGAGATAGACAGCAGTGAGGCAGAGGAACATGTGGAGCCTGTTCCCAGTGTGCGCATGCGCAGAGCTGCCGGAACACAAGAACAACTCAGTAATCAGGGTCGGCTTGGGAGTAGAGCCACACCGTGGAGGTGATTGGCCCCTCCCATAGGAATCAAAAGAGGAGCAAATGGGGAGGGGTCTTTTGCAGGAAACAATTTGTTCCTTCAGTTGGTTCAAGAGTGGAAAGTTCTGTTTGTGACTCCAAGAGAGTCTGGACCAAGTATTGTGTTGTCCTCCATTTGGACACTAGTTATCTGGTAGCTCTCCAGATGAGATAAGGTTCGTGTGGATAAAGATTCCTCGGAAAGACTGTTTGCCAAGCTTGGCTGACTGTGAATGAAAGGAATTCACAGTCGTGTCAATGAAAGGGGATTTTGCCGGGACCAAGACTCTGCTTCATGCTTTGTAAGGAAGCCTGGGTCAGGATACTTCCTCCCTCCGTTATGCAGCTGAGGACTAAGCCAGGGGCCCCCAGCCCCCGGGCCATAGTCCACTATCAAACCTTGAGCTGTTCAGAACCAGGCCGCGAAAGTGGCGGGCAAGTGCGTGCAAGCAGAGGCAAGCATGCATGCAGAAAGATTGAGGGAACTCAGGGCTAAGCCGCCTCTTATCTAACTGTTCCCTAAGCAGCATTTCTTCCCCCCTCAAGGTCTTTCTCACATACCATTACAGAACCCAAACTCCCAGAATTTGCAGTCCAAAGGGATTTATGGGGCTTCTAAGAGCTGCCATCCCAAGAGAAGCCACCAGGGGGAGGAATACTACTAAATGGAGTTCCTGCTCCACCCAAGGAATTCTGGGAATTAGCTCAATGGTGCCAAATTATTGGTTGTTCTCGATTCAGGCCTACCCAAGATCCCAGCCTTTGCTGGATTACTGGACTACAGTTCCCTTCACTGCAGCCGACAAGGCCAGGGGCCCTACTGGCTGGGAGTCATTGGAAGTGTAGTCCAAAATAGCTCTAAAGCTGGCATGACAGACTCCAATCCCAACAATTCTCAGCCCGAACCGATCATAGTTATATAAACTGGAATAACAGAATTATTTTCCACGCTTGCCCTTTGATTTGCCGCTTACAGCTAGTCCTCGACTTACAACCATCCATTGTTCAACTGTTCGAAGTTGCAACATCCCTGGAAAAAGTGACTTAGGATTGGTCCCCGCACTTACGACCGTCGCAACGATCACGTGGTCCTAATTGGCACACACATTCGTGATGGTTGCATTCCTCCCAGAATGACGTGATCACTGTTTCCACCTCACCTCAGCCGGTTTCTGACCGACAAAATCGATGAGGGAAGCGGGATTCGGTTAACAACCACGTGTTTCACTTAACAACGTGATTCACTTAACAGCTGCGGGGGTTTAGCTAAGAACCATAGCAAATGAAAGTCTTAAAATCAGGCACGACTGACTTAACAACCGCCTTGCTTAGCAGGGGGACTTCTGGCCGGGGATAGTCGTCGTAAGTCGAGGACTACCTGTGGAATCGATATAACAGAAGAAACCCTCGCATTTTCTCTCGTTTAACCCAATGGGGATCTCGGGGTGGCCATTGGTGGCATGTGGGAATTGCTGGCCTGGGGAATTCTGGGAGTTGAAGTTCGTTGGTCTTAAAAGTTGCCAAGTTGGAGACCCCTGATGTAGAATAGTGGCTCTATTTAAAATTATTTGAATTAATTAAGTTTAAGGGTAGGTCTGTTTAAAATGGGAGGAGGGGAAAGGAACCGATGCAATATGCCCAAGGATTTAAAACAGGGGTGTCAAATTCAAGGCCTGCCCCATCACCAGCAGGGCTGAGAAAAATCTATCGAATGCAGCCAGATTCGATTCAAGGTTGAAATTATCTACCTCACCAACAGCAAAGCTTGGCAACCGTCTTCGGCCTTGTGCAATCCTCAACAATATCCTGTGTTTTATGGATGGGGCCACAATTCGCAGGCAGGCAGTGGTTACGAGCTAAGGAGCAGCACAACAAAAAAGAATAACAAGAGTTGGAAGGGACCTCAGAGGTCTTCTAGTCCAGCCCCCTGCTCAAGCAGGAGACCCTTACAGAATTACAGAATAACAGAATTGGAAGGGAACCTGGAGGTCTTCTAGTCCAGCCCCCTGCTCAAGCAGGAGACCCTTATGGAAGGGACCTCGGAGGTCTTCTAGTCCAACCCTCTGCTCAAGTAGGAGACTCTAGGGGCCTACACCATTTCAGACAAACAGAATTGCAGAATGACAAGAGTTGGAAAGGATCTCAGAGGTCTTCTAGTCCAGCCCCCTGCTCAAGCAGGAGACCCTTGCGGAATTACAGAATAATGGAGCTGGAATGGATCTTAGAGGTCTTCTAGTCTAACCCCCTGTTCAAGCAGGAAACCCTTACAGAATTACAGAATAACAGAGTTGGAAGGGACCTTGGAGGTCTTCTAGTCCAGCCCCCTGCTCAAGCAGGAGACCCTTGCGGAATTACAGAATAATGGAGCTGGAAGGGATCTTAGAGGTCTTCTAGTCCAACCCCCTGTTCAAGCAGGAAACCCTTACAGAATTACAGAATAACAAGAGTTGGAAGGGGCCTTGGAGGTCTTCTAGTCCAACCCTCTGCTCAAGTAGGAGACTCTAGGGGCCTACACCATTTCAGACAAGCAGGAGACAGAATTGCAGAATGACAAGAGTTGGAAGGGATCTCAGAGATCTTCTAGTCCAGCCCCCTGCTCAAGCAGGAGACCCTTACAGAATTACAGAATAACAGAAGAGTTGGAAGGGACCTTGGAGGTCTTCTAGTCCAACCCTCTGCTCAGGCAGGAAACCCGTCACCATTTCAGATAAATGGTTGTCTAGTCTCTTCTTATAAACTCCCACTGTTGGAGCATTGGCAACTTCTGGTGGCAAGCAGTTCCAGTGGTTAATTGTTCCCACTGCCAGGAAAGGCTGAGATGATTTAAGTCAGTGTTTCTCAACCTTGGTGACTTTAAGTCCTGTGGACTTCAACTCCCAGAATTCCCCAGCCAGCTATGCTGGCTGGGGGATTCTGGGAGTTGAAGTCCACAGGACTTAAAGTCACCAAGGTTGAGAAACACTGATTTAAGCTACGAATTTAAAACAGGTGCTCGCTCCAAACTTCACAAAGCTTTTAGCACAAAAATCTTAATTCGTACAATCTCTTTACAAACTAGAACTGAATCGAAGAAGCTTCTTGGATGAGAAGCGAAACACCTTCAAGGAAAAAAAAACCAAGTCCAGCTGCCTTTTGGGGAAAAACCCCTTTGGGTCAACTCTTAATTTGAATTTAGTAAACTTTTAAGAATTTATTACGTAGTAATGGACTTACGACCTCCCACTGAGACCACAACATCTATTGCTAAGCGAGAGTGATTTTTGCTCCGTTTTACAATCTTTTTTGTTAAGTGAGTCATGCAGTTGTTAAGTGAGTCACATGGTTGTTAAATGAATCCCACTTGCCCTATTAACGTTGCTTGTCAGAAGGTCACAAAACCATCACAAATACAAGCCAGTGGCCAAGCGTCCGGATTTCGATTATGTGACCATGGGAATGCTGTAAGGGTTGTAACTGTGAAAAACGGTCGTATCTCCCTTTTTTTTCCTCAGATGTTGTAACCGCGAACGGTCCCTAAATGAATGGTTGTAAGTTGAGGACCTTGCATTGTAATGAAATAGCGATGGAGACTGGAGGCTGAGAACCTGTTATGTTATAGAGCAGGGATCTCCAACCTTGGCAACTTTAAGACTTCTGGAATTTGAGGGCATGGCTGACGTCGCGGCGAGACAACGCATCCCGTGGGAAGCTCCGCGGGATCATCGATATCCCAGTTGTCAGGGGATCCTAATCGGATCTAAAACACCCCGTAGAGGTGGTAATCGAGGGGAGGACACTCCACCGATCTCAGGGAGCTTGCAAACTCCCTGATGGATCCGGAGAAAGCAGCCATTGCAAGCCGCTATGAAGCTGGGACAGCCGCCGGAAGAGCGAGAAGATGGAAGGAAGGTGTGATCGATCGGGGTGAGATGCCTTCAAATATGAACTTTTAAAATCCTTTTTAAAAGAGCCTCCTTCTTCCAACAGATGAGGAGAAGGAAGGAACAGCTGGAAGTGATGGTGGTGTCCATCTATCCATCCTTCTTCTCTCCTCTCGTTTCCACCTTCCCTTCCGCAATGGGGTTTATTTATTTATTTATTAGACTTATATACCGCTTCATAGGGCTTTCAGCCCTCTCTAAGCGGTTTACAGAGTCAGCATATTGCCCCCAACAACAGTCTGGGTCCTCATTTCACCCACCTCGGAAGGATGGAAGGCTGAGTCAACCTTGAGCCGGTGAGATTTGAACCGCCGAACTGCAGATAACAGTCAGCTGAAGTGGCCTGCACTACTGCACCCTAACCACTGTGCCACCTCGGCTCTTTAATGGAAGCATGATGGAACAATCAACCAATGGAGCAGCTTGCCTCCAAGAGGTTCTGAGTGGCTCCATCAGGCTTTGGAAAAGAGACTGGATAAACATTTGTCTGAAATGTTATAGGGTTCCCTGCTCGAGCTACGGGTTAGACTAGAAGACCTCCAAGGTCCCTTCCAATTCTTATGAATTTCTCTGTCCGGGATTATAAGAAGGCAGGAGCACAATAGATTTGTAACTTTGGAAGGTACCTGGGGATTAAATTTGCAGGTGACACTAAGCTGGCAGGATCCAGAAGATAAGCTTAGGATCCCAGAAATATCTTGGCAGACTTGAACAATGGGCCCTATCCGACAACAGGAAGTTTAAGGTGGAGAAAAGCAACGTTTTGGCACCTGAGCAGGAACACGGTTGTTAAGTGAATCTCGTTTCCCCAGATGAGGTGAAACCTGGCTCAAAAACAGTCACTGTGAGAGGGATTTTGGAGTCTTAGTGGACAATCTCTTAAACAGCAGCCAGCCATGTGTGGCAGCAGCCAAAAAAGCTAATATGATCCTGGGTTGTATAAACAAGAGGCGTAGAATCAAAATCACGTGCTGCTTTAGAAATCCTTCGTAAGGCCACACCTGGAATATTCTGCATCCAGTTTTGGTCACCGCGTTACAAAAAAGATGTTGATAGATTTTGGAAAAAGTTCAGAGAAGAGCAACAGGAGCAGCCAAAAAGAAAGAGGGAGGGGGAGAAGAAGAAGGGGAAGAAGGAGAAGGAGAAGGAGAAGGGGAAAGAAAGAAAAGGAAGGAAGGAAGGAAGGAAGAAAGAAAGAAAGAAAGAAAGAAAGAAAGAAAGAAAGAAAGAAAGAAGAAAGAAAGAAAGAAAGAAAGAAAGAAAGAAAAGCAGCAGCCAAAAAAGCTAATATGATCCTGGGTTGTATAAACAAGAGGCATAGAATCAAAATCACGTGAAGTATTACTACTGCTTTATAAAGCGGAAGGAAGGAAGGAAGGAAAGAAAGAAAGAAAGAAAGAAGGAAAAGTAGCCCCCAGAAAAGCTAATATGATCCTGGGTTGTATAAACAAGAGGCATAGAATCAGAATCACGTGCTGCTTTAGAAATCCTTCGTAAGGATATTCCACACCTGGAATATTCTGCATCCAGTTTTGGTCCCCACGTTACAAAAAAGAGGTTGATAGGTTTTGGAAAAAGTTCAGAGAAGAGCAACAGGAGCAGCCAAAAAGAAAGAGGGAGGGGGAGAAGAAGAAGGGGAAGAAGGAGAAGGAGAAGGAGAAGGGGAAAGAAAGAAAAGGAAGGAAGGAAGGAAGGAAGGAAGAAAGAAAGAAAGAAAGAAAGAAAGAAAGAAAGAAAGAAAGAAAGAAAGAAAAGCAGCAGCCAAAAAAGCTAATATGATCCTGGGTTGTATAAACAAGAGGCATAGAATCAAAATCACGTGAAGTATTACTACTGCTTTATAAAGCGGAAGGAAGGAAGGAAAGAAAGAAAGAAAGAAAGAAGGAAAAGTAGCCCCCAGAAAAGCTAATATGATCCTGGGTTGTATAAACAAGAGGCATAGAATCAAAATCACAGTCTGCTTTAGAAATCCTTAGTAAGCATATTCCACACCTGGAATATTCTGCATCCAGTTTTGGTCCCCACGTTACAAAAAAGATGTTGATAGATTTTGGAAAAAGTTCAGAGAAGAGCAACAGGAGCAGCCAAAAAGAAAGAGGGAGGGGGAGAAGAAGAAGAGGAAGGAGGAGGAGGAGAAGAGGAAAGAAAGAAAGAAAGTTAAAGAAAGAAAGAAAAAAAGAAAGAGAAAGAAAGATAGAAAGAAAGAAAAAGAAAAAGAAAGAAAAAGAAAGAAAGAAAAAGAAAGAAAGAAAGAGAAAGAAAGAAAGAAAGAGAAAGAAAGAAAGAAAGAAAGAAAAGCAGCCGCCATAAAAGCTAATATGATCCTTGGTTGCATAAACAGAGGCATAGAATCAAAATCACATGAAGTATTAGTACCGCTTTATAAAGCCTTAGTAAGGCCACCCCTGGAATATTCTGCATCCAGTTTTGGTCCCCACATTACAAAAAAGATGTTGAGACTTTGGAAAAAGTTCAGAGAAGACAAAGTAAGATGATTAAAGGCCTGGAGGCAAAAATATACGGGTTGCAGGATTTGGGCTTGGCTAATCTAGAGGAAAGAAGGACTAGGGGGGACATGATAGCAGGATTCCAGTATTTGAGGGGCTGCCACCAAGAAGAGGGGGGCGGTCAAATTCTTTTCCAAAGCACCGGAAGGCAGAACAAGAAGCAATGGGTGGAAACTAATCAAGGAGAGAAGCAACTTGGAACTGAGGAGAAACTTCCTAACAGTGAGAAAAATTAACCAGTGGAACTTCTTGCCTCTGGAAGTCATGGATGCTTGAAAACCTCCTTCTTGAAAACTTCCAGTGATGGGGCACCCACAATTTCTGGAGGCAAGCTATCCCACTGATCAAATATTCTGTTAGAAAATTTATCCTGCTTCTTTCCTTAACAGAATAACAGAGTTGGAAGGGACCTTGGAGGTCTTCTAGTCCCACCCTCTCCTCGATCAGGGCGCCCGACACCATTCCAGACAAATGCTTGTCCAATCTCTTCTTTAAAAGCCCCAGGTGATGGTTTTAACCGTCGGGAAGTTGCTCTTTAGTTTTAGGTTCCTTCCCTCCCTGATTAGTTTCCACCCATTGCTTCTCGTCCTGCCTTTGTTGTCCCCAAAACTGGGCTCTTGTTTAGTGTCGAAGCCGATAAATCACCGGACACAAAGGGGGGGGGCACAGAATTATACTTTTGATTTTGGTACCAAGATAGGAGGACCCCGGTTTGAAAAGCTGACCAAGGGGTCAAGATTAGAATCTTTTTACAGCAGTTTTTAATAGTCAAGGGATGGTCGGCTTCAACCCTCTGCCCTTCCCTTAATAATGCACGCATAACCGATAATATATTGATCGGTTGTTTGGATTTCAGCCCCCTAAACCTTTACCTTTGTTATGCTAAATAGCTAAATGTCACTCCACCTTGAGGTATCTTGCAAAATGTGCCACCTCTATCTGGGTTTTGGGGTTTTTTCTTATAAACAAGCTATTCTTATTCCTAACATCCTGGCTAGTGGTTTTAAGGTGCTAATTTCTGTCTTGCTGTTAATGTGCAGCCCCCCCCCCCACTTCCTATTGCAGAGCAGAATAAAAGAACAAACAGCTTTATCTGAGGCCGCTCCCCCCCGCTCCCCCCTCCTTCTGCAGAGAAAAGTAAAAGCAGTTTAAAACTTTTGTCTGAGCCAGGAAACCCCCCCCCCCCGCACTGCCTCCAATCCCCCGCCTCCCTCTGTGGTGAGAGAGTCAGGAAGGAGCAAAGCAGTGGTGAAATATAATTATGACCCCCCCACACACCAGTTTTGTGGGCGTGGCTTTTGGGTGGGGGGACATCGTGTGACTGGGTGGGCTGTGGCCAAATTTTTTCATGTTCAGCTTTTTAAAAAGCATTTGTTTCCCCCTGTTCGTTCGTGCAAACTGCTTTAAAAAGCTTTTTAAAAAGCTTTTTTTTTTTTACTATTGGTTTGCAGAATCAAGGAAAATCGTCCCAACTGGTTTCGCTGAACCGGGTGGGTTTCACCCCTGGAGTAAAACCCTTAAAAGCCGAGGTGGCGCAGTGATTAAATGCAGCACTGCAGGCTACTTCAGCTGACTGCAGTTCTGCAGTTTGGCTGTTCAAATCTCACCGGCTCAGGGTTGACTCAGCCTTCCATCCTTCCGAGGTGGGTAAAATGAGGACCCGGATTGTTGTTGGGGACAATATGCTGACTCTGTAAACCGCTTGGAGAGGGCTGAAAGGCCTATGAAGCGGTATATAAGTCTAACTGCTATTGCTATTAATTGCCAAGGCAAAGAAATGAAGACAAGAGAAAAATGTTTTTTTAAAATCAGAATTCATATTCCTCCCTCTCCTGTCCATTCCACCCATACCTGGGTGCTATCTCTACATGTGACCCTCCCTCTGATACCCCCAGGACCTCACCTGGACATACATTCCATCATTCTGATCCTTTACCTTCAGGTGCTTTGGAGAATAAGTTGACCCCCCTCTTCTTTGTGGCAACTCCTGAGATATTGGAAGACTGCTATCCTGTCTCCCCTGGTCCTTCTTTCTATTAAACTAGACATACCCAGTTCCTGCAACCGTTCTTCATATGTTTTAGCCTCCAGTCCCCTAATCCTCTTTGTTGCTCTTCTCTGTACTCTTTCTAGAGTTTATACAATACAATAGCAGAGTTGGAAGGGACCTTGGAGGTCTTCTAGTCCAACCCCCTGCTCAGCCAGGAAACCCTATACCGTTTCAGACAAATGGCTGTCCAATATCTTCTTCCAGTGTTGGGGCATTCACAACTTCTGGAGGCAACTTCGGTTCCACTGATTAATTGTTCTAACTGTCAGGAAATTTCTCCTCAGTTCTAAGTTGCTTCTCTCCTTGATTAGTTTCCACCCATTGCTTCTTGTTCTACCCTCAGGTGCCTTGGAGAATAGCTTGACTCCCTCTTCTTTGTGGCAACCCCTGAGATATTGGAAGACTCCCATCATGTCTCCCCTGGTCCTTCTTTTCATCAAACTAGACACACCCAGTTCCTGCAACCGTTCTTCATATGTTTTAGCCTCCAGTCCCCTAATCCTCTTTGTTGCTCTTCTCTGCACTCTTTCTAGAGTTTATACAATACAATAGCAGAGTTGGAAGGGACCTTGGAGGTCTTCTAGTCCAACCCCCTGCTCAGCCAGGAAACCCTATACCGTTTCAGACAAATGGTTGTCCAATATCTTCTTCCAGTGTTGGGGCATTCACAACTTCTGGAGGCAACTTCGGTTCCACTGATTAATTGTTCTCACTGTCAGGAAATTTCTCCTCAGTTTTAAGTTGCTTATCTCCTTGATTAGTTTCCACCCATTGCTTCTTGTTCTACACTCAGGTGCCTTGGAGAATAGCTTGACTCCCTCTTCTTTGTGGCAACCCCTGAGATATTGGAAGACTGCTATCATGTCTCCCCTGGTCCTTCTTTTCATTAAACTAGACATCCCCAGTTCCTGCAACCGTTCTTCATATGTTTTAGCCTCCAGTCCCCTAGTCCTCTTTCTTGCTCTTCTCTGCACTCTTTCTAGAGTCTCCACATCTTTTTTATAGTGTTGTTGCAGAAAATGACTTTAGACTTCTCAGGATACAGGAAAAGTTTATTTGGCAGCCAGATTCAGAAAGCTAGCCCATGGCTTAGCATTGCAAGTTCTGAATTATGGAAGCACGCGTTCTTATACATTCTCAAAGGCAGCGTAACACGGAAACCCTTAACTCATTCCTTAGTGGTTACCTTGAGGAGAGAAGCCTTATAAGGAGATGGGGTCTTACTTCTCCTTCTGTTACAGGTATGGACGACGTGCCATTAACGAACTTTAATTGAACTTTGTGGTTTCCACTTTTGACACAGGGACGTTGGCTAGAACATCTTGTGGTTAGAGAATGATGACATTTCTCTGTCCCTTTAAGCAAGCGTCTATCTATCCTTTTTATGCCACGTCTTCATTCTTATATTTTTTAATCCATATTTTATTCTACTGTTGAAAGAAATGTCCTTCTGGGTTCAGCTCCAAGTGGGGAAGAAGACACTGGAGACATGGAGGCTGCTTGGAAAGATGGTTTTAATGGTGGACAGGACCACATGGCTTGAGCCCTGAACAGAAAAGGGGATCACATGCTTTGATGTTGGTGGAGAAGAAGAGAAGGGCAGAGGGAGGGGCTTGCTAGGCTTTTTATAACCTGTTTAGTCCCACCTCTCTGTTTCCTGTTCCTGTGTAAGAAATGTATTCTGATTGGTTGTCAGACTCCCATGGTGCCATGCAGGGGCTACTCTCTAGGCTGTGGTGAGTTCTCAGATGCCTTGTTGAGTATATTATCATGCCTTTCTGTAGCTGCTGGTGAAGTCTTTATTATGTAAAGTGGGCTAGCCTGGCCATCTCAATGGCCCATTAACTGGGGATGGGCAGGAAGCTACAGGCAACTATTCTGTCTTTTAAAACATGTTTCTTTCTTTTCACATCCAGAGAAATATTCTGCCTTTTCAATATTTCCTAGGATATTTCATTTTCCTGGGAGAGGGCTGGGTGATAACTTCCCACACTACTTTAGTGTGGTGACCAAAACTGGATGCAGGATTCTAGGTGTGGCCTTACTAAGGCTTTATAGAGCGGTATTAGCACCTCCCTTGATCTTGATTATATCCCTCTGTTAATGCAATTTAGGATTGCGTTGGCTTTTTCGACAGCTGGCTCATATTTCAAGGAGCCATTCAGCCCAAACTGAAGGTCAGCAGCCGGAGGGCCAGCCCCCCATCTCAGCCACCTGTCTGCTTCCTCACGACCAGGGCCTTTCTTTGTCTCAAACCGCCGGGACAATAAGCCACCATCCGTGGGCCTCTGGAAGGAAGCCGCGAACAGAGGGATTGTGTCGTCAGCGGCGTATTTGGGGGCCCTGCCATCTGTCTCACCGTGACGGCCAAGGTGGATGGCAGCTGTCCCTGGATTCTGCCAGCATCCCCCGGGGGAAGGGGGTGGGGTGGGGGCTTCAACCGTCTTGCTTCAGCATCTGATGATCCATCAGGGAGCCTTCTTAGCTGCTGTGTCTCTTCCAGCCCCCCCTGCCCCCCCCCGGAGAAGACGGTGCAGAGAACGGGAAATTCAGCAAGTTTTGATGTGATGTTTGACAATGATGACAATGCATTTTTCTCTGAATAGGGAAAGCTGGGGGAAAGCATTGGAGATTTTTTTTAAAAAAAGCTGACCTCCAAGTTTTGGCATAACATTTTATAGAAGGAAAGGAAGGAAGGAAGGAAGGAAGAAAGGAAGGAAGGAAGGAAAGAAGAGAGGGAAAGGAAAAGACGAAGAAGGGGAAAGAAAGGAGGGAGGGAAAGAAGGAACGAAAAGGGAAAGAAGTGTGTTAAGTAAGTTTCCTGTTGGGAGAGCGAGTACGTTCAGAGAAGCGTTGTGAGAGTTGTGTTGGAGAACACACAAACCAGCCCACAGAGACACTGCAGTTTAAATAGGCTTTTACTTTCGTGGAAATAGAGGTATCAGAGTCCATCAAACAGTCCAAGTCATACACGGATAAGACAGTCGGTCATCAGCGTCTTTCAGTTAAGGGATAATCCAAATAACATAGTCCAGTATCATACAATCAGTCCGGTACACAAAATTTGTTAGCAGTTGCAAAACTTACAATAGCTCAGGGCACTTTCTAACAGCCAGCTTCCAAAACACTCAGATCAGATTAGCCCAGCATCTAACAAACAGTCGTTCTGGCTCCCTCTTATGGCCGATTGAGGAAATAGCACCCAATCACATTTTACAGTATGATTTAAAGAAAACAGGTACAACATCGTTACGTGATTTATATATTGCCAACCCAACCATTAGAATTATATTCCTAACAAAGGGAAAGGAAAGAAGGAAGAAAGGAAACGAAAGAAAAAAAGGGAAGGGAAGGAAGAAAAGGCAACGAAGAAGGGGAAGGAAAGAAGGGAGGTAGGAATAGAGGAAGGAAAAGAAGGAGGGAGGGAGGAGGGAAGGGAAGGAAAAAGTGGAAAAGGAAAGTTCAAAGAAGAATGGGAAGGGGAAAAAAGGGGGAGGAGGGAAAGAAGGAAGGAAGGAAAAGGGGAAGAAAGGAAAGGAAAGAAGGAAGAAAAGAAAAATGGAAGGAAGAAAGGAAAGGGCAAAGAAGAAGGGGAAGGAAAGGAGGGAAGGAGGAAGGAATAGAGGGAGGGAGGAGGAAAGGAAGGGCTACATGCCATCATTTCTCAGAGCAACAAAATAGAGTCACCATGGGGAGTTGGGTGGCATAGAAGTTGAGCAATCAATCAATCTATTAGTTGACAAAATATCCTGATCAAGGAAGCAGGTGCTGGCTGGGGAATTCTGGGAGTTGAAGTCCACCCTTCTGGAAGGTGCCACCGGTTCAGAAACGGACAGTGAGAAAGAAGGGAGTGTGTAGGGCTGTTCAGTCACAAGGCGGGATTGTGGGGGAGAAGCTGCCTTCTGTCCATGCAGGAAATTCAGATCCTGCTTTGCAATACATCAAATCCCTCTTTTGGAAGGGGTGGGGGTCTTTGTAAGCGTTAAGAGCAGAAGCCCAGATCCCCCCCCATGTTAACCATACCCCCCCACCTCTTAAGGAGGTCCAATCTCTGCTTTTGGCCCACCACTGTCTAGATTTTGGGGCTGCAAGTTCTCACACCCTTTGCAAGAGCAACCGCAGAGTAGCCTTCCCTCCCAGAGGTGGAATTCAGCCGGTTCGTACCAGTTCACCCTAACCAGTAGTGGAAATTGCGGGCACTTTTTTGAGGCTGGGTCAGAGGTAAGTTTCTGCCGGTTCGGCCCAGATCGGGCGAAACGGTAATGGCGGTGGCGGCGGAGTCTGCCCACCCACCCGGATGCTTCTGCATGCGCAGAAACATCGCATGAGCAAACTGGTAGTAAAATAAATTGAAACCCACCACTGGACCAGGCGGAAGTGCGGAAGGCGCCTGCGCGGGCAAGGCGCCTGCGTGGAGGGTCCATAGGCACCCACGAACTGGTGGGCACACAAGATGCCAACTTTCTGACTTAGGCCGGTAACTCAATTCTTTTCGATCTCAGCCGCTTTTAAGAAGCCTGGATTTCACCTCCCAGAATCCCCCAGCCAGCCATGCTGGCTGGGGAATTCTGGGAGTTGAAGTCCACGAGTCTTAAAGTTCCCAAGCTGGCTGGGGAATTCTGGGAGTTGAAGTCCACAAGTCTTAAAGTTCCCAAGTTCGGATTCCCCTGGTTTAAAAGAAAAGGAGGTGGGCACACAAGATGCCAACTTTCTGACTTAGGCCGGTGACTCAATTCTTTTCGATCTCAGCCGCTTTTAAGAAGCCTGGACTTCAACTCCCAGAATCCCCCAGCCAGCTCTGAATCCTGGGAGTTGAAGTCCAGCGCTCTTAAAGGGGTCGGAATTGCGGAACACAACAGTAGCTGCTCTCCGTAACAACATACAAGTTAGTTCTCGACTTACGACCGGCCATATAATGAATGTACCAAGTTAATGACGGATCTCCCAGAACTACTCAGAACCCATTTTTTTGGGGGTGGTGGGGAGGATGACAGCCCCCCACAAACACATCCGGGTGGGGGATCACGAGATCACATTTTGGGTGTGGATTTTCAACGTCTTGACTGTAATTTACAATGTTTTGGGACCTTTTCCAAAGTTTGATTTCCACTTTCTGGCAACCCCCCCCCAAAAAAAACGCCCATGGGAGGGGGTGGGGGAATGGACTCACATAACGACCGTCGTGAGAAGCAGTCGTAGCTTCCAAACTGAACACAGAACGACTCGGCTTACGACCGCAAGGACTGACAACCGGGATGATGGTCGTAAGTTGAGGATTACTGCGTATCAAGCCCACCCCAGGGCTTGGGAGGGGATCATGGAAGTTGTAGTCAGGATGGTCGTAGAGAAGTGGACACCCCCCCCCCCCCACAAATGGCCAAGAATCCTGCTGGCTGCTTTGAGGTACGCTGGATTGGGTGAAGAAGGGCAGCCGGGCATTTCTCTGTTTATTTCCCCCAGACCCCCCCCCCACCAAATCCTGCCCCCCCTTGGGACCCCTCCCCTGCAGGGTCTGGGATCTTGCCCTCCCCGTACCGCGCATAGATCTGACCACGCCTTCTGCGCGCTTTCTGTGCAGCCGTGCGAGAGGGGGGACGCAGCCAAGTCCTGTTATCAAGAGTCCTTTTGTATACCACAAACTTTTTGTATATTTTTAATTCTGCTGCAACATGATAATAAATTCATTTCAATAAAAACTGCCTCCTGGGCCGGAGTCTTTTATTATGATTTCCCCTAAGCAACAAGAGCTCCTTTTCTCTCTCTGTGTGTGTGTGTGTGTTGCATGCTGCTTTTTCTGTACCGGGTTGTGTTCCCTTGCAAACGTTTCACGACCCAACTAGGTAACATCATCAGTGCTTGAAGGGTGGGAGGTTTGCAGAGTGGGTGAGGAGGGAGGAAGAAGAGGAAGACTGTGGGGTCCTTGGTGCTCTCTGAGCTTAGTTGTTTTCTTGCGGACGTTTCATGACCCAACTAGGGAACATTATCAGTGCTAGAAGGAAAGGTGGGTTTCAAGAGGAGGAGGGAGGAGGAAGAGGAGGGAGGAAGAGGAAGAAGAGGGAAGGAGGGAAGGAGAGGAGATGGTGGTGGACAACTGTGGGGTCCTTGGGGGTTCTCTGAGCTTGATTGATTTCTTGCAGGCGTTTCATGACCCAACTAGGTAACATCATCAGTGCTAGAAGGGAGTGGGGGTTCAAGAGGAGGAGGGAGGAGGACTGTGGGGTCCTTGGTGCTCTCTCTAAGCTTACTTAATTTCTTGAAGGCTTTTCATGACCCAACTAGGTAACATCATCAGTGCTAGAAGGAAGGGGGAGTTCAAGAGGAGGAAGAGAGAGGAGGAAGAGGAGGGAGGGAGGAAGAGGAGGACTGTGGGTTCCTTGGGGGTTCTCTAAGCTTACTTGATTTCTTGAAGGCTTTTCAGGACCCAACTAGGTAACATCATCAGTGCTAGAAGGAGTGGGGGTTGCAACAGGAGGAGGAGGAGGAGGACTGTGGGGTCCTTGATTCTCTCTGAGCTTAGTTGTTCTCTTACAGACATTTCATTACCAAACTAGGTGATATCACCAGTGCTAGAAGAGATTGGGGTTTGATCTCTGTTTATATACAGTGCCTGGCCCTGCCAGTGTTGGTCTAATGTTCTTGGTGGTTTCTTGATTAGGCCATTATTGAATGTTCGTTTGATTGTTTGTGTATGTTGGTAGTTCCTTAATTGTCCCATCAACACTGAGAGGGAAAGCCCCTTGTGTAGAAACAGGGAACAAACCCCAAACATCCTAGTACTGATGATGTTAGATAGTTGGGTCACGAAACGTCTGCAAGAAAACAACCAAGCTCAGAGAGCACCAGGGACTCCAAAGTCATTGTCTTCCTCCTCCTCCTCCTCCTCCTCCTCCTCCTCCTCCTCCTCCTCCTCCTCCTCCTCCTCCTCCTCCTCCTCCTCCTCCTCCTCCTCCTCCTCCTCCTCCTCCTCCTCTTGTTCTTAGCAAATCCTCCTCTCTTCTAGCACTCATGATGTTCCCTAGTTGGGTCATGAAATGTCTGCAAGGAAACCACCAAGCCCAGACAACATCAAGGACCACACAGTCTTCCTCCTCCTCCTCCTCCTCCTCCTCCTCCTCCTCCTCCTCCTCCTCTTCCTCTTCCTCCTCCACCACCACCACCACCACCGCCTCCGCCTTCTCTTCTCCACAAACACCATTCCCTCTAGCCCTGATGATGTTCCCTAGTTGGGTAATGAAACATCCAAGCATCCCAGCTCAGAGAGCAGCAAAGGACCCCACAACTTAACCCTGGATATTCTCTTCTCTTGATCTCTCTCTAG